>NW_005842669.1:617716-631357 GCF_000455745.1 Alligator sinensis | reverse complement strand
GAGAAGATCATTGTTGAGACAGTCAATGTTATTTGTGACACAATAATAGTGCAATTGCAGAGGAGAGGTAAATCTCTAAAGAAAACTGTTGATTTATTTTGCGTGTTTTTTGACAGAAGTATGCATGAAAATGCTAAAAGCCACTACAGTAAGAAACTGAGTGAATTATACTGAGAGGACATAAACACAAATCTTTTTGAAGATGAAGTGAAACATTTCATTAATTTTATCGAAAATGATGAGGTCTGTACTTCAAGATCACTGGTTGATTTGTATAGACTTTACGTGACAGTTTGCAGGCAACTTTTGCAAATGTAGAAACCATTCTGAAAATATTTTTAACAATACCTGTCAAAAATGCTTCTGTTGAATGTTCTTTTTCTGTATTGAAGCGAGTCAAAAAATATTTGTGAAATACGATGAGTCAGGAACATTTGACAAGTTTGGCAATATTGACAATTGAAAGCACCTCTTTACAAAATACTACTTACAATGATTTAATTGATGGTTTTTTAAAGAAAGTGTCAAAAAAAGCTACCTGAATATTTTTTTTTTCAAATCAAATAAGTTTCTTCAGCGAAAGTTAACTTTTACTTTTCCATTCAAGCATCATCTATACTTTTTATTTTTGCACATTTTTCACATTAGTGTAATGCAAATACAAGCTTTCATCTAGACCAGAAGTTCTCAAACTGTGGTCCTAGAACTCCATTCAGGTGGACCAAGGAAAGGTTATTAAGTCTGTTTTTTTAAATAAAGCACTGTTATCAAGAGCATTTTAGAAGAGTTCACTAACTGTACAAACAACATTTGGAAAGATCATTAAGCGGTCTGCCGAGACCCTCAGCAATTTCCAAGTGGTCCGTGGAAAAAAAAGTTAGACTACAAAAAACAATCAAGGTATCTTACTTTATTTTCATTTACTTCCTATTACTTATAATATAGGAGGAGAATGGAGAAAAAAAGAATGAAAAGTGTGGGGGGGAGATAAGAGAGAATGTTCTTTTTCTTGGCTGGGTCCTGAGGGGGGGCCCAGAAAATGAAACTGTGCACAGGGTCCCACTAACTCTATATCTGCCATTGACTGTACTGTCCCCAACAGTACTACCTTACGGCAGAGTTAGTTAATTTACTGAACTCTAATACTAATGTAGACAGTGATGCTTTCTTGCAGAGCTAATTAGCCAACTCTGCAGTAAAGCACACAAGTAGATGCACCCAATATATTTTATACAAACAAACTTTGTTTACTAGAACTAGAATTTCTTAAATGACTGGGCCACCTAGTTGTTTAACTGTGTGATACCATAAAGCAGTAGTAGAGCACTTAGGGACATTACTCCCCTCCATGCAGCCAGGTGGGTGTGGGTTGGATGAACTGATACATGACCCAAACCCCACCATGGAGTGAACACCTAGTGAAGGGGTGCCAGTATGCACTGCATGTTGTTATAAAAAATGATGAGCCGGAATAGATTAAATATAGATTTAACAGGGTTAATACAGTGCTTAGAAGATTTATTTGTTCATAAATCAGCTCTGTAATAAATGCATCAGGATCATAAAGCAAATTTCCCATGTAGTAAGAACTCAAGAGATACATATCTATAATTCACCATTCTTTGTATTAGCTAAAAACAAACATTAAAATACATTAGCAGACATCTAAATCTAAAGGAAGATTCTAAGTATGCTCAGCTCCAGTTTTATTAGAAGGATAAAAGAATTACCTGTGAACCAAACATTTATTCGGTGCACAATATAAGATTATAAGTACATAAAAAAACACTTTGATATTTTCAAAATGTATTGTGTGCACTAGTTGTTATGCAAGATGTGCTCTTTGATGATGTAAATAAAATTTAAACATGCAAAAAATCCCTGGAGTGAAGTTTAATTCTGCTTTAAAATGGTCTTGATATCAGCTATTTATGTATTCTTTCAAACAGCTTTTAAGAGAGAGGCTACAGTCTAAGATCATATTTGTAAGAACAGGAAAAGAGAGGGATGAAAGAAGATTCCCCATGGGACTGACTATTAAAAATAGTTCTCATTTATTTATAGCTAAACTTTTATACTTCAAAACAACCATGGAAGTCTAGATAAGCTGTTGGGAAGGCTGTCCCAGACCTTCACTTTACCTGATCTTTCTCTGGCTGCTGACATACTTGTAGAAACCCTTCATGTTGCCCTTCACATCCCTTGCTAGCTGCAATTTCAAGTGTGCTTTGGCCTTCCTGATTTCATCCTTGCATGCCAGAGCAATCCTTTTACACTCCTCCCTAGTCATTTGTCCAAGTTTCCACTTCTTGTAAGCCTCCTTTGTGTGTTTTACCTTATTGAAGAGTTCCCTGCTAAGCCAAACTTGTCTTCTGCCATACTTACTAGTCTTCCTGCGCATCAGCATGGTTTGTTTGTGCCTGTGAACTGCTGTATTGCCCTCCTAGCAGATGTCAGAGTGATTGAAGTCCCCCATGAGAACCAGGAGCTGTGATGAGGAAATTTCCACTAGCTATTTGAAGAAAGCCTCATCCACCTTGTCCTCCTGTTCTGGTGGTCTACAGTGGACACAGACTACGACAACACCCTTGTTGCTCTCCCCTCTGACCCTAACCCAAAGACTTTCAGCAGGCCCATCTCCAGATTCATTTATTATGTGCTACTCAAACTCTCTAGCTGTACTCAGCATGAAATTGGCTTAGTATCAACCTTCATCTCATCCCAGTCTAAGTGTTAGTTCCACAGAGTCGCTCCAAATTTAAGCTGAATTTACTACAAACAGAACTTGTCTCAAAAACTTTTACGATAAGTAGCTCTGAATATGCTAACTCAGACTAATATAAAGTAGTTCTGATTGTTTTAAGAACTTAAACCCTTGAGAGTTTTATTTCATCACTAAAGTGAAAGTAAGTTTGTCAGACACAATACTGTAAAACAGCTTGCTTCCTAAAAAAAATGTACCAGTGTTTTCCTTTTAAAGCAGCTGGCTACATTTCTTTACCATCATGGACAAAATTAGTTCAGGATTGGGCTCTCAGAAACAAATCCTGTATATTATCCTGAATTGAGACTACAAATATTCAACAAAATAATATTTTCCCAAGCCTGTGAAGTGAAGCCTGATTAGCTTGTACAGCTCTAATAGCCAGAGAAAAGTAAGAACCTGGAGACAGCAGAGTTACATTTGGAATATGTGCATAACTATCAACCAAGAGCGCGCACACACACACATATATATATATGTTAATTTTCATGCACATACAACACATCTTTTGGGAAGATAAACTGTCTAGCCATTGCAGTATGAATCAGTGATATTTTACTTGAGATAAGATATGTTTTTATTTTATTTTTATTTTATTTTTTGCCAAAAAGATACACGGGGATTTTTTTCTTGACATTAGGATTATTTGTCTCTGAGTAAAAGAAAAGAAAGTGGAGGACACAGGCTTCCTTATCATTACTCCCCATGTTGCCCTTGATAGAACTGGATCAGATTGCCATTGAACAGTTAAGTGAATAAATATTGGGACCATACATACAGTTTCTGGTCCGTGTTTGTTGAATAACAAATATTATTATTTGATGTTATTGATTTCTTTTTAAAATTTTCCTGTTTGTGCTACATGGAGGTGTAAATAGTGCGAGTCCTGGCCTAGTCATAATAGTGGTTACACATGTGTAGGATGGCTAGAGCTTAAAAGTCTCTGGAACATCTAAACTTCTGACCTTGATGAGGCTGTGACCTACTTAGAAAACTGAGGCATGTGTAGATGAAACCTTGTTATATAACAAAAGAGTGGGAACTTTATGTTAATAAGTTATGAAGTGATAATGAATATGAGTGCTCCAAGAAAATGATACTGTTGAGTGACTGATTGATCGAGATGTGCGAGCAGTGATTGGACCATGGTACGATTGGCAGGTGGTGTGAGGCGGCCACTACTAAAAGCCAGCATGAGGCACCACCTTGGTGTGTACGTATGTACATGTGCATGGGTGTGCATGTGTGCATATGTGGGTGTGCATGTGGTTGCATGTTGGTGCATGTACATGCATAGGTGTGAGTGTGCACGTGTGTGTGGGTGCGTCTGTGGTGAAGAGTGTGTGCACCAAGAAGCTGTGTGAGCTGAGTCTGAGATCCTGAGAGTTTGGTGTCAGGTTGTTTTGCTGGAGAGGCTGGAAAGATTGGGAGTGCGGGTGCTAAGTGGTATGTGTGTGGGGACAATGGACTTCTCACCTGAGATACTCCTCTTCACTTCCCATTGGACGGGTAAAGTATCACCCTTCCCTTTTGAGGTCTCGAAGTACTCCACTTGTGGAGGAAAGCATAGAAATCCTCTGCCTGGCAGGGATGTGACAGCAGGCCCTGCAGCCTGGGTGTCAGTGCTCTTGGCTGCCACTGCCGGTGACAGGCCAGCATGGCTCTCTGTATATATATAGTGTTCTGTTAAGTGTTGCTATGATTATTGTTACTTTAGACTTCTAATACAGATTGGTTATTAACCCTTACTTTGTGTTGGTATTTATTAATAGTGTGGGCCTCAGGATGGGGCTGGGCCGCAGGCCAACACTCTGAGGGATTAACCCCTTTTAGGTGCAAGCGAATCGTAGACCCCTGGCACAGCAGATGCCTAACAAACCTCTGTCCCTGTCATGACCACAGCTCTTGTGCCAGGCCAGTCTTCAGGGGTTCCTATAGTTATCGTCTCTTACTCTCGCATCCTACAACACACCCATACATATTCTCTAGTCCCTCTATTAAATCACCCCATTTTATGTCTGGTAGAATATGTGTACAGCTCCCTTCAGAACCCTCCAGGACAAAACTTTTGACCACAAAACTTATCTGGGTGTAATTTGTATGTATGTTGGATTTTCAAGAATATCTAAAGGAGTTTGGCTCTTAACTCCCTCATAAGTTTCAGAAGATCCTATTCTATATCTCATTACCAGTCCCCTAGGACTGATTGAATCAGCCATCCTAGTCTTTATGGGTGCCTACACATGAGCAGGGAGGCTGCTCTGATTAATCAGCTGCTCAATTAATCGAGTCTGCTGGAGCATGGCAATTACCATGCTCCAACAGCTTTGTGCATCTCATGTATCAGCATCCCCACACTTCAAAATTGTGGCAGGGGTGCTTTATCTAAAGCTCATTTGACGAGCTTTAGATAAAATGCTCCCACCACCATTTTGAAGTAGGTGCTTTAATTAGGGCAGCTCCACCCCCCCTCCCCACTACACACTCCTGGAGCATGTGTATAAATGCCCTACATTATTATGTTACCCAAGAGACCTGCAAGCCAATGGGCTTAAACCACCACTGGGGAAGATGAATAATGCACTCAACCGCTCTAATAGCAGAGTTCCAGTCCCTTTCCTCAGGGCTTTCTTTTATTCATTCATAAACAAAGGTTTCCAAAACAAAAAGACATCACTCAAAACAACATCTCACAAATAACAGAGATTGTTTCAAACATTTGGGAGGTGGAAGGACAGGTACCTACTACCCATGGCCACTTTCTCTCTCTCTTGATCCTCATCTTTGTGACACTGGACATAACCTGGGGCTTTTGGAAAGCTCTTGTACAAGACTAATAAAGCCAGGAGCGTGTTCCTTCTCTTAGATTAAAAAAAAAAAAGAAAAGAAATGAAATTCAAGTTAGGGTTGCATCATTAATTTCCATGGCTTTACTTATTTATTAAGCTACTTATGTTCCATGCCCCCATCTGAAACACAAAACAAAACCTTATCCCACAAGCACGTAATCTCGTCATCTGAAGGTTGGCATTAAAGGCACTCTATTTACTAATTAGTTCAGCAGTTACTTATTACGTTGAAATTTAAATGTACTAATCAAATGTTTATTTTGTAATCATGTTACATTAATGCTAATTAGTGATGTATTTATCGCTTCATGGATTACATTTAAATTTAAATGCTCCAGTCAAAAGTTTGACATTAAAGTGCACCTGGCTAGTTAAGTAGTCTCTAATGTTTTGGCTAATTTTAAATTCCATTATACTGACAGAAGTATTTTTGTCTTAAAAATTGAATCTAAAGATATATCGGTGATGTATGAAAGAACATCATATGGGAATTGACACCATGAATGGGAAAGGTAATTCTTTTATAATGGTAAGTATTGGATATATGAACCAAACATTTATCTTCCCTGATCTGACATTTCTTGTGCTCTAAAGTAAACATAATGAAGCAATTTTGTAAACACTTTAATCCAATCCATTTTTTTCAATCTCCTTAGATTTAGAAAAAACACTGCATAGAAAGAAAGCAATAAAATTTCACCTCATTCCTAAAGGATTATACCTAATAAGGATCATTGTGAAAGGATTTCTTAACTGAGATTCATCAGTTTTGACACTAGATAAGCAAAGAGTAAAAATACAAACAGGTGTAGGCCATGGATGTAAACGCAGATTCTGACCTCACAGATCAGCTGAAACACCACTGTACAGACCATGTACATTTCAGTAATGATTAAAAGTCCTCATCTGGACTGTCTCCCCAGTTTTCCATCTCCTATACAAATATAACAAACTCAGGCCAGAGAAAGAACATACTCTAATTTTAAGAGATGTAATAACCGGATTTAACATAACAGTAAGCAGAAGAATGAAGAAGGACACCAGTAAATACAGTGAGATCCTGGAGTTAATTGAAGCTATTTTGGTTCACAAAATGATGAGACATATCATCTCATCTTGGTGAGGCCGCAGCTGGAGTACTGCATCCAATTCTGGCCTCCACAGTTCAAAAAGGATGTGGAGAAGCTTGAGAGAGTCCAGAGGAGAGCTACACACATGATCAGAGGTCAGGAAAACAGGCCTTATGATAAGAGGCTGAGAGCTATGGGACTCTTCAGCCTGGAAAAGCATAAACTCAGTGGGGACCTGGTGGCTGCCTACAAGTATATAAGGGGTGTACATCAGGATCTGGGGGAATGCCTTTTCACCAGGGTGCCCCATGGGATGACAAGGTCAAACGGTCACAAACTCCTCCAAGACTGTTTCAGGCTGGACGTAAGGAAGAACTTCTTTACTGTCCGAGCCCCCAAGGCTTGGAACAGACTGCTGCCCGAGGTGGTGCAAGCACCTACTCTGGACTCCTTTAAGAGTCAATTGGACATTTATCTTGCTGGGATCCTGTGACCCCAGCTGACTTCCTGCCCCTGTGGTAGGGGGCTCAACTCAATGATCTTCTGAGGTTCCTTCCAGCCCTAATATCTATAAAATCTATGAAATCTATGAATGACCCAACATACATTAGCCTTGGGGTTAGAAAATGCAATTATAGTTCAAAATAGAAAGAAACCTTGTTCCTCTTATCCCTTGAGATTCAAAGGCTTGGGCCTTTCTTTTATAAATTACTTACAATGTTTCCCCCTACTAAATGTGACCATTCAATTGTATCATGAAGCATATCCCTGAATTATAGGCCTAAAATAAAGGCCCAAATATTTACGTTTATAGGCATGCAAGATTTATTTGGAAGCCTGGAACTCTTCAAATATTAATGCAAACAATTCAAATTCTGAATACCTATGCACTTATTTCATAGTATGTCCTTTGCTTTGATGGCAGCTTGAGTCATAGGGTTGCTTCACTTTTAATAAGTGTCAAGTCCTTGAAATTCACTAGGCCAGAATTTGTTTTATCCTCTCATATACAAGTGTCAGGAAGCACATTCAAAAAATGATCAGCCATTGCAATGTGCCCTTCAAACATTTTATTTCCTAATCTAAAAAAAGTGCAATAAGGCAAAACTATTGCCAAGTTCTCCTTCCCCTAATAACTTGTTCAAATACTGTATCATCCTGAAATAAACCTCTGTTGCTTTCATAAAATAAGTTGTGTTACTTCATAGTGGCTGCCAGAACTTCAGTACATAGCTACAACCCCATTTACTATTATCAATTCAGCCTTTTACAAAATTTGTCTCTGAATTTTTGTTGATGTTGCAGAAATAAAACTTTACTTTTATATAGTGCCTTTCAGCTCAAAGAAGATCAAATTCTATACAGAGACTATAGAAACAGAACCACTTATCAAGCAAAGGGCTTGAATCAGAGAACACAGAGTACATTGCATAACAGGGGATATAAATTTAGCTAAGAATATCTGAACCTCTGCTATCACAACCAAGAAAATCCCATAAGCTAAGTAATGTTGGATATGCATAGACAAGGTCTCGAGTCCTAGATGTCCCACATTCAGTAAGCCCACTGTCACCCTGCACACTACCGGCAGAAACAGCAATAAAACCCAAGCCTTCCAGTTGCAAACTAGGGCTCTACTCTAAACTATATTTAGAATAGTAAAACCATATCTGTAGAAGGTTATCTGGACATTTTGCTCCACTACACTCTTGAACAACCTACAGAAAATCCATAACATTTTCATATGATAGATATCCATATCTTAATATAAAATGGGCTCTATAAATGCACAGAAATTGAACTAGTGGCTAATCTTAAAATGAAGTTAGTGTGCTGTTTATATAAAATAATGAGTCAAACTCTAAGCTTATTTTGCTACTCTGCTGACCAATCCATGTTGGTTTATAAGGAGAATATTTACAAAGGGCCCTGTGCATATTTCAAATGAAGTGACATTTGATCAGAATTTGAATAAAAGAATAATACTTAGCAATGATTAAAAGTCTGTGGATTCAAAAAATAGTAATATTTTGGAGCCAAAAACCTGACAAAAGGAGTCATGGTATTGTGGCATGAAGTTAGTGTGCTGTTTATATAAAATAATGAGTCAAATTCTAAGCTTATTTTGCTACTCTGCTGATATACAAATCACACAACTAGTGATTGGGGATTCACTCCAGTCTGCATTTTCCCAGTACTTCATATTGACTTCACACCACATGGGGACTCTTTCTGTGCAGGGCCTCATAAGGAAGTCTCAAGGATGTGGAAAAGTTCACCACTTTGGCCAATGAGACAATGCAGAGGTAGCAGTAGGAAGGGTGAGAAACCATTTCTCTATCTCAGCAATATGAAATCTAGAATTCATCTTTTCTAAGACACAGATAACCTCCTTATTCAGTGGCAGCTGGGTGGGCAAGGTCATAAGGGGATAGATTTAAAAAATAATATACAAATCATAGAATTGAGACAACTTCTAGAAGCCTACTTATCTAGTTAAACCCTACTGCTTGGCTACAACTGAATTATTGTCATTTGGTTTTATCCCCGTATGCCCTGATTGGGTCTGCACCACCCATTCTGCCTGGCAGGTACTTTCCCACCCGGCACCCACCTTCTACCCCTTTTCTCCATAGGGAGATGCTGAGCAGTCAATGGCTGGTGGGTGAGTGGGAAGCCACAAGGCCTGGTGGGGTTGCATGGGCTGGATATAACTATGTAGGGGTGGGCTGCAGGGAGCCCAGAAGCAGGCAGGGAGGGGGACCCTCCCTCTTGATGCTGTTGCTGCTGCTGTTTTGAGCTAATCCAGTGATCCAAGTGGTGAAGAGATAATTGGGGAACTGGGAGGAGGGGAGGGGACAACTGGAAGGTAGGGAGCACTCTGCATCCCTTTCCCTAGTCACGGCCTTCCCTGCTCCCCCCCATGGCCTATATTGCAGCTAGAAAGCCAGTGAACTATGCAGATATGGAGCATACCTGGCATCTCCTAGCCACACTCCTGCTCACCAGACCTCTAGCAGCAGGTCAGAACCATGGATATTATAAAGAGTATTAACCCTTAATTTGCAGTTGCTCCCAACACTTGGGAATTTTAACGCTGATTAACATTCCTTAGAGTGAGCATGTGCTAATTGTACCATGCACTAAACCCTTATAACATATTAACAGTCATATAGATTTGAGGGACATAGATGGAACTTACTGAGTAGGCTAGGAGTCTGCTCAACTAAAAGAATAGACATGAGTCAAAATAGAAGAACGAAAAAGTTATTCAAGTCCCATCCATACTGTGATTTGTGAGCTGCACACTTTCTTCTTGCTCTTCTGGAAACTGTCTCAAAATCTAATTAATGTAACCTATCAGAAAATAATTCATTATGCTGAACAGTTTGCTTTGCCTTAAAAGTAAGTTGTCTGTCTTGAGCAGTTTGAATATAATATGTATTTACATATTGCATTCCTTTTTCAAGTGGTATTTCCTCCTATAAAGCACACTTATTTAACACTTGCTTTTTATATATAGGCAACCATTGATCCTCTGGATCATGATGCACACATAAGAGGTCTAGTCAGGTGCCTGATAAATCTATTTGTGCCTGATGAGCCCAATTAGAGAGTGACACAGCTTGTTACAAGTTTCACAGATCCATGTATTGTCTGAGTTAAAGTCCAAGTTTAGAGCACGCTGCTTTCTTCTTTCTAGCTTTGCTTCCATCCTCTGGATCAAAGCCATTTCATGTTGAGCTGCACCCAGTTCTAGATGCTCCCTCCAGATTGGACAGGATTCTGCACACTCCTACTAATTTTCTACATTGAAGTTGACTAACTTCATATCATTTTGCACACATCATAGTAATGCCATAGAGCACCACCCCACTTTCTAGAACCAGAGTAATTTCATGTGGAAGTTGTTCAGTATCCTGATGTGCCTAGCATATGTAGGCCAAGTTTTTGAACCATAAAGCAGGTATGACAACACACCAATCTTGTAGATTGATATCTTTACCTGAATTCAGGGGTGGGCAAAATATGGCCTGCAGGCCAGATTCAGCCCATGAAGCCATTCTATCCGGCCCACAGGGCCCCTAAAAAAAATGTAGACAATTAATATGTCTCTGCCCTTGGTTCCTGTCAAAAACTGACAGGAACCAAAGGCAGTGGGACCCAGGGGAAACCTGGCAGGCTCCCACAACAGTGGGGCCTGCCCAGCCCCACCCCCCAGCCAGAAGCCCCAGCCATGGTTTCTGGGCTGGGAGCACATTGCTGCCCTGGCGCGGGAAGCTCAGGTAAGTGGGGGGCGGACCCTGGGTAGGGAAGGAGTGCGCGGGGGGGAAGTGGCTCCTCCCCGCGAGTGCCCAGTGCCTCACACTGCAGCTGCTTGCAACCCATGTGCGGCTGCCTGTGCCTGCTCTAGACAGCCCCACGTGGCCTGCGAGCACCTGCACCATGGGGTACTGGGCATGGGACGGGGAGGGGCTGCTTCCCCCCAATGCTCAGCTTTTCCCTGGGCTCCTTGCCTGAATGGAGAAAAGTGACCCGTTGCCTGCCCCATGGTCAGTGTCCTGCACTGCAGGTGCTTGCAGCCTGCATGGGGCTGTCTAGAGTAGGCACAGGCAGCCCCAGGCGGGCTGCGAGCAGCTGCAGCACGGGGCACCAGGCATGGGGCAGGGAGGGGCTGCTTTCTCCCCCCACACCATGCTCAGCACTACCTTGTACCCAGGCCCCACTGTCAGGCTGGCAGTGGGGAGGGTTACAAGCTGGTGCTGAACGTGGGGAAAAGTGGCCCCTTGTCTGCCCCATTGCCAGCGCCCTGCACTATAGCCACCTGCTGCCTGCATGAGGCTGCCTGTGCCTGCTTCAGACAGCCCCATGCAGGCAGCGAGCACCTGCAGCAGGGAATGCCAGCCATGGGGCAGGCAAGGGGCCACTTTTCCCCATGCTCAGCACCAGCTTCCCTGCTGGCAAGCAGGGGGGCAGGGCTGAGCGCTGCCCCCCACTTGTACTGTGGGGCTGGGGGGCACTGGGAGTGAGTGGGTAGGGAGCCAGTGGGAGCATGGGGCCTGCACCAGTGTCCCGGGGCCAGTACTGGTGGGGCCCAGAGCAGGGTGGCAGGAGTGCAGGTTCACAGCTGGCAGGGGCTCTATGGCCAGGCCAGCTCCCCCCTTCCCCCTCCCTGCTGGTGCAGCCCAGCCCGGCCCCACAGACCCTTGCCAGCCTGTGGCCCACTCTGGGCCCCACTGGTGCTGACCCTGGAACATTGGTCCCAAAATGGTGACCAGGTGGTAGGGCACCTGTCAAGGGGTGGGGCACCCGTCAAGAGACGGGGCTACCCATTTGGCCCTCGACAATCTGCCAAAACTGGGTAAGTGGCCCTCTGCCCAAAATAATTGCCCGCCCCTGCCTTAACTGATAGTTTGTTTTTATTCCATGCATATTTCTATACTATTCCAGAGATCAGAGTCTGAATTGAATCCAAGGATCAGAGTCTGAACGTTCCAGCATGCAAGTCACTTAATTTCATTTTGGCCAGAATAGATTGGGTTTGGGGCATGTTTTTTTGGCCCACCTTTTCTAGGGCCTTCCTCAAAAGAGGCAAACAGGTCACCCCTGAATAAGGCTGCTTGGGCACCTTGATAGCTGTTTCCAGTTCCTTATATCACTTACTGAGTCCTGCAACCATCACACCAAGACCTTTGATGCATAAACCCAGGCAAGAGTACATAGGAGTGGAGGTTTCCCTAAACCTACTAACCCCAACCTTTAGACAGAGTCCAAAGGCCAGACCAAGTCCAGCTGCTCATTTTGTTTTCAGTTGTTTACTTAAGCTACTGGCTAAACAATTTAAGGTGTTTTATGGACATTCACAACAGATTAGAAAAGGATTAAGCCATACTATGCCCTCAAACATCTTTCCTACAAAAGAAAGTTAAATGCTTTCTCACCTTAAAAATAGTACAAAAAGCCCTATTTTAATTTAAAATCACCTTGTTTCTTCTTCAGGTATTAATGTAAATATGAATGTTCTTGGAAGCTGTTAAATATTTAATAAACTTCAGCTCAACCAAACCCATTTCTCTTCATCTTTCAAATTCAGCTTCCCTAGAAGAAAGAGATCCTTTATTACCCTAGAATTAGGTCAGCTTTTCATTTCATTGGATAAGATGGCCTTGCTTCCTTATCTATTGAATTTACTTCCAATCAATCCTATTTGTGTAAGAACACATGGAGGTCAGTTCCCACCAGTATTGTATTTTTAATTAAATACAGTATTTCCCAAATTACATTTCACCATGTAGTTGATTATCTTGATTTAGGATCTTTAAAAGCTGCCTTTTGAGGTCTCTCTTAACCTAAATGCAAGTATCATTGTAAATAACTACAAGAAAGCATGCAAGAAAAGGATAGCAGTATCAGTCTGAAGACTGATACCAAATATGCTTCCTTTGAGATGTAGCATATAAATGCTTAAAGAATGGAGTGTCACCTTTGAGTCCTTCGGATGGCAGACTAAATCACATCCAGCCATATGTGGATAAGTAACAGCCTGCACTTATGGGAAAAAAAGACTACCCTTTACAGCCAGATGACAACTACTACCACTATTGAAGTCATAGGCATCACATCTAAGGCTGTCTAACCCTCTCTGAGTTACCATCCAGCTTTCTGACACTAACAAGGTAAATTCCCTCAATTCAACTGCTAGCCTCAGAGGGAAAAAAAGTAATTAGAGTACATTAAAAGAATATCTATAAAGAAAACTCATTATATACATGAACTTGTAGAATAACGTGTTTGTGGCACAATATTAGTATAAATTAGAGCAATAATCTACTTCTCTCTCAAGGTGCCTAATCTCTCTACAAGGATCCAAAGACACAGATTAAATGTTTCTGGGTTACTAGATATGGTAGTCTGGAAGGGACAATGTCATTATCATATTTTGGTACGTATATTGAAT
>NW_005842669.1:599433-617685 GCF_000455745.1 Alligator sinensis | reverse complement strand
CTTGCCCTACCCAAGTGGGCAGAAAGGTTAAACTATTTGGTTTCCACCACAGCTTTATTACTCCAATTGTACTGCTTTATCTTTATTTAATTTAGTTTTATTCTGATGAAACAATAGTGGCAAATGAGATCCAATATATTTAGATTAATTTATAACTGAACATTTGACCTTTATACACATGGATGACCATATTTTATTTATGAGCACAGAGGAATATGGATTATATAGTAGAGATGTTTGGGGCCAAATTTGCAACTCCAAAAAACCCCCTTCATTTAAATATATGAACTCAATGGTTAAAATTGAGCACAAGCTTAGATGCTTTCCATATTGATCTACGTCCATGGTGGCCAAACCGTGGCTCATGAGTCACATGTGGCTCACCAGAATGGTATCTGCGACTCCAAAAATTGGCCGAAGCCCCATCCACTTCTCTCAGGACTGCTGCCTCAGGCTCTGAGCTTCTGTGAAAGGGGCTGCAGCTGCACTGCTTACCCTGGGGCATGCTCCCCACAGGGAAAGCTGGAGCAGTTCAATGCTCTGGTGGCGGGGGGAGGGGATGGTCAACTCCACTCGGTCCCTCAGCATCACCATCTCTTCTGCTCTCCAGCTCTTGAACTTAGGTGGAGGATTAGATGTGGCTCCCAGGGTGAATAACTCTGGCCACCCTGATCTATATTCAATACTATACATATATGCATCTATACCATCTACACGCATCACCACAGTGATGAATGTATTCTGAAATCTGAATAGGTAGAATAGGAAAGATAATTCATTTAGTGCTTGATCGAGGAGCATTACAAAAGCTCTAAGTCTCTGCTTCACAAGAAGGATATACAAGGGTGTGTGTTAGCTTTTTCCTATGAAATAACTTCCTGGTTTTAAACAAAGGCTTGTAAATTTGAGGAAGATGTCATCTTAAAAAAACAAAAACAATTTGCAAGAATTCAGCAAGCTATCTTGCTCTCATCTCAAAGATGAAAAGAACTTAATAGGAGAAGGAAATAGAAGAACAAATGATACAAAAAAGAATTAAATGCAGATTAGAGCAATTCAAATCTTGAAAAGAGTTTGGTATATGAGGAACTTTCAAACCAAACCTTAACTATTCTGAGCTGAATTTTCAACATTGAGTTAAAACAAGTCAAAATACACTTCAGCCACACATGCGGGATCTAGTGCAGAAATAACCCAGAGTTCAGAAGTGGGTTTTTGATCTAGAATTCTTATTTAAGCACATAAATATAACCAGCTTCAACAGATTTCCTCCAGTGGTTCCCTGTTCACCATAGGAGGTACTGCACACTAGGGCTGTGCAAAGCAGGCCCTATTTGATTTGGATTCAGATTCAGCCTGTATCAGGAACAGTGATTCGATTAATTGATTTGGATCACTATCCCCGATTCGATTCAGCCAAATCCAAATCTGAAGAGTCAACGCTGATTCAGACACAGACACAGCTTTAAATATTTTTTCTACATACCCTGAGGTACCAGCGTGGTTCGTGAATGCTGCAATAGTGGGGTGGATGGAGAATCCCACATGAGTGCAGCCCCCCCCCAGCCCCCCCCCCCCCCCCCCCGCATGCTCAGTACTTCCAGTCCACTTCCACTTCCGGGTCTGCTGAGGAGCATGTTGGGGCCCCCCTCTGTGCTCCCCTGGCTTAGTGATCGGCTGCAGGGGGACCCTGGGTGCCCTCCCCCAGACCCAGGAGGCACCAGTTGCTGAGCCAGGGGTGCAGGGGGAGCCCCCTACACATTCTCCAGCAGACATGGAAGTGCACTGGAAGTGCTTCTGGTCCACTTCCAGATCTGCTGCTGAGCGCACTGGGGAGCTCCCCGCACTTTTGTGGGACACTCCATGCACCCTACCATTGTAGTATTCACGAGCTGCCTGCTATCTAGAGGTATGTAGAAAAAACATTTAAATCTACGTCTATGTTCAAAACGTTGAATCTTTCCAAATCTCTCCAAATCAATTTGGAGGGGTCTGATTTGATTTGAAGAGATTAAAATGTCCTCTGATTCTATTCAGATTTGGTGATTTAGCCACTGAATCGGGTCAAATCTCCACCAAATCGAATCAAGGACCAAAGCTTTGCACAGCCCTACTGCACACCATTATACTTAAGATGTGATCAACTGATTAATTAGGTCTTAAATAGAGACCAGGCCACATATTTATTCAATTAATGGGGCAGTTAATAAAACCAAGAATAAGTGATACAGTTATTACATGTTTTGTGTAATAACTTTGTGGTTGGTTCCTATCATACCTTTAACTGAATGTGTGGCCCAGTGCTCCCAGCCTCTAGAACATGCTTCCATGCGGTTCAGAGGCTGAGAGCATGGGTCAGCTGATTAGGGCTCCCAGCTGGGGGAGTACAATGAGCTCCCCTGACTGAGAGCCCCAATCAGCCGAGGGAGGTCCCAGCTATGGGAGCTCAGTGTGCTCTCTTGAACCCACAATCGATGACTTCTTCAATGAAAGATAATGCAAGACAGGAAGAGGTCCCATATTAAAGAAAAATCTAGCATGACATTATTCAGGTTATCAACTTTTAAAGAACATTGCCTGAGGCTCAGAGGACAGAGGTCCCTAAATCATAGGCTATTTGGTTTACTGGAAATGCTTCTTCACCCAAATCTAATATGTACCTCTGGTTCTATGAAGGGCTCACTCTTCACCAAAAAACATGATGTGTTTGATGTTGAGATGTCTAAGGAGAGGAAATTGATCTGGGGTGAAATTTAGATTGGAATCTTTCCACTAAAACAGACTGCATCATACTACATAAAAAATTATCCAATTTTTCAGGTTCTACCACTCAATTAAATTTTCTTGTTTCTGTTCAGATAAGCCCAACAGTTTTAAAAGCCTGCATTCACATGTCCAGATAGTACTCAAAGATTACTACTAGCTATCACTTTCCAGTCAGCAAAATTATGAATTCTTTTACCAAGTTGCTATGCTTATATATGAGCTACAGTTCATATTATATTTCATCTGGCTATCCCCATCTTTGAAATAAACTCAGTCAAATAATAGTATGTCAGATAAAGTGAATCTAAAAGATCTTTCCAGATTTAGGTTCACTCTTTAGCTGTCAAAATACAAGTTATCATTATCACTGTCAGAAATATTATCTGTATCTGCAGAAGGATTTGTCCACTTTAACCTATATTGTACTCTTCATTCTTTCTATGATGCAGCTAGCTTGAGAAAGCAGAGATGTGCAGACAGCAGCGGAGAAAGTGCACATAAAAGATAATCAGGTAACCTGGGTTTCTCTGATTAAAAATTAATGATTATATACATATACACACACACACACACACATATATATATATATATATATACACACACACATACACACACACATATACGCATACACATACATATACACATACGCGTGCACACACACTAGTGGTGTTTCATTTTAATCATGGAAAAATGTGGATTTTGGGTTACTTTTTTAATCCAAAACTTGGGGATATTTTTATCAGAGCAAACCAGGATCCCTGAAGATGACTAGCTTAGCACCAACATTCATAAAATTAGAAATTAAGCATAAAGGAATACCCGAACTATTTTATGTTTCTGCAGCAACTCTCTTGTTCAGCACACTCTATTCCTGTGATTTATTCAATCCTGAACTCACTGGGAATAATTCCATTGCCATATACAATATCTATATCCTGCTGAAATGTTAATTTCACTGCTGTGCATCAGACAAATAACACAAAGCAAGTAGAAACTTCTTGACAATTAGCTTATACTCAAGACGGATTAAAATATTCAGAATAACTACTACCACAGATATCATGTTATGAAAGATTCTACAGCCTGATGTCTAAGTAAATACCATCTACCCCAGGACTATTACAGCAACATGCTCAGAGCAAGTAACTTGTTTGATTAAGTAACAATTCTATGTATGTAACCATAAGTATTTTTATAGCAAATATATAATACAAGTTTTTTTGTGAACATTAATGGAATTAATGGCACCTTTAGGAACCTCAAAAGTCCTCTTTTTCAAACTCATCCCATAACGCTTGTGTTATTTTTAAAATATGCTGTATTTAATTTTCATAAATCACTAAGAAAAATTCCCCATGCTGAAACAAGCATAAACCCATGCATCCTTCTAAAAGAGTTTGCAGACATGGTAAATCCAAGTCAAACACTTAAAATCTAATTGACGAACCATCAGAATTATTTCACTGCTGATTAAAATCTTGTTAGTGCATTTCTCTTCCACATTACACTAATTCCCATTTTTACTGAGTGCCGAAGACCCAGCTGTCCTTATCTAAAGGCTACTCTCCAGCTTTCCATGTGACATTCTTTAATATAGTTATTCATTTTCAATATCAAAGTCTGCAACATAATGAATATTAAAAAAGTAGGAGCAGCACATGATAAACATAAAAACATTTTCATATTTGATTTACTGAGGCTGTCTATTCAGTTTATCAGACGGAAGTCACTGAATTATTACAGTCTACTCTGGAAAGCTGTAGAAAACAGGAGGTCTTGCTGCAGGAGATATGGTTTAGACTACTACACAATATGCAAAAGACTTTACTTCTATCCTCTGCTTTCAACCTTGTTTGTAGACTTGCAATGTGTTTCACTTGGCTACCAAGCCAGTCCTCCAAAATAACTAACCCCCAGTAATTTATTTGCAATTAAAACTTCCTGAAACCCTCAACAAATAGTAATATTGATTAGGAAACACATTAAATTACTATATACCAAATTTTTAATGAAGATGTATTTATATCTGAGATTATATTCATTCACTGTTAGTCTGGCACTAAAGTTATATCAATGTTAGGTTTAAATCCAGCTCTTATTTATGGAGAATTGAATGTGATCTGTTCTCATTTGACCCAAACTTACTGCAGTGCTCATCAGGCTCTTACTCTCCATTACAGTGATTAAACTGATTCAGTTAATATCAAACAATTGAGGCAGAAGGTGATTAGAGTTAAATTCACTATGGATATTAGCTTTATACAAATCACTACAATACAAATTTCTGCTAATGAAATCTTAGTCTCCAGAAATTCTCTGTCTTCATTTTTCTGTATGTAGCATACCTCATAATCATCATCGTCATCATCATCCATAGTGCACTGGTAATTGTTTTAGGAATGGAAAGAGAGTTGTCTGTTCAAGACATGAACATTTCAAGGACAGCAAACAGATTTAAATTCTTCTTACTCAGAGGGTGAGTGGAATAGTTTGAAGCATAAAATCTGTGAGCTCCTGGAGATACTGGTTCAAAATTAGCAAAATTAGGATTCTGAATCTCATTGAATAAGAGATTAAATAAATAGGGACTTTAACGACAACTACAAACTTGCATTCCAACTATCGTTACCTCTGAAGATTCTGTGGAGTAATGTCTGGATAAGATCCCTGAAAACAACCGTCTGAATTCTAATATTAGACTTTCTTTGTAGACTAGGAGATTAAACAAATCTGAATCTCAATACAGCATGAAATGGAGAAAATGACTGAGAATTAGAACAATTCACTAGGGAGTCAAAGATTTATCTCCAAATGTCTAAATCAGTGGTGCTCAACTTTTGGCCCACAGACTAGACCAACCCCAGCCTATGAAGCCATGTCATTTAGCCCATGGACCTCTCCATGGGTCTGGAAATTTAGCAGCAGGAGAGGAGTGGCAGCATGAATTGCCCTGTGGGCCAGGTAACATGGCATCGTGCACTAGCATGCGTCAACACAGACCTCACTGTGGCGCTGCTTCTGCATGGGACTGGGCCAGCATACTGGATCATATCCACTGATCAAGCCTATATGTGGCCCATGCTGGATCTGGCCTGCAAACCAACTTCACACTACTCATCTGGCCTGGAGAGCCAGAATGTCAAGCACCACTGATCTAAAGGAATAAACACTACTGGTATTGTCCAGTTACATCCATTTACAAAACACTTTCCAAATATAAAATCTTAGAACAGTACATCTCAATTTTCCTCTTCTCTTAGGACTCTTAGGATGTAAATAAAAATATCAGTGAGAGTTGTGATACAAATAAAGATAACAATGTATTCTCATGACATTTTTGACAGTTCTTGATCATTAAGTGGATTAAAGTACAAATTATTCATTTGTTCTCTCTCTCTTTCTAGCCTCATCCCAACCCTTTCCAGCATCATTTCAACCTTTCCTTCTTAGTTTGATAGGTACCTCTTCTATGCTATGCAGCCAATACTAATATAGAATTAAACAAAAGGAATCTGAAATTGAAGGAAGTACTTATGCTGGGGTCTATGCATGGGTCTGCAGCAAGTTCTAATATATTTCATATATATACCTTCAAAATAAATTAATCTGGATCAGATTCAGAAGAGATGGTGTGCTTTAAGTCTAAAACGCTCATTTTGTGGTGCAAAGCATGCAGAAAGCCACCAAGGAAGACCACCAGATGGTTCCATCTTACTGCCTCTGGCATAGGAAACAATGCCAAAGAAAAGAAAACAGCAGCAGAAACTTTACATACCTTTTTTATTCCTGCATGGCTGGAATGAGTCAATTGGAAGTGGGGAATATAAACAACACCCAGCAAACAGTCCTGTATTACACTGAGCTTTTCCATGACCATGGGATAATCGCAACTTGCATGGATGGTTAGGATCCTATCACACTTATATTCACAAATTTTTCTCATAATGTATTTTTTAAAATCAGGTTTTAGGTGTTTACTTTCTAATCTATTTGAGGTTTGTAAATAATGTCAATCATTTTAACAATTTTTTAGTAAAGCAATGCCTGGGTGAAATAAGTCTAATGAGTGATTGATGGCTTTACAGGAGTAGCTTTTGATAAAAGCAAAAAATAGCACAACTTTCTCTCTTCACTGGCCATGTCTACACAAGATGCTGACTGCACAGTCATTACTGCACAGCCATTTAGTACTTGTATAAACAACTACTAAATGACTGCACAGCAACCCAAGTTACTGCACAGTAGTGGTGATGAATGCCATTTTTCAGACACTATTGTGCAGTAGTGTCACATCACAGTTTTTTCCATGTGACACTGCTGTACAATAGTATCAGGCTACTACACAGTCAGCATTGCATATACATGCAGCCACTTTTACCTATTCATATTAATGTAAATATGTTCAATTACTCTTGAAAATAAAAGTACTTTGGATGCAGAAATCTTAGGGTATATTTACCAGAAAGTTGTATATGTAAGTGAGTCAGGTGTGAAAATAAATGCCTCGATGCAAGATAGTCCTGGTCATCTTTTTCCAACCAGTGTGTAGCAACAAGGATTATTATTTAACTGGAACAAGCTTTATATAGCTTCCCTTTTAACAAATCTTTCAACAATAGAACTTGGCCTCAACAATAGACCTTTCACCCTGTGGTCTCAGGGCTTTTTAAAATGAACATTAAACCTCAAAGGGCATCTGTAGATGTGCGGTACATCTGCTCCAATGCGCTGTAATTACAGCGCATCAGAGCAAACTCAATCAAGTCTGCTGATTAGCATGCTCCAGCAGTCTCAGTGTCTCATGTATTCAGTGTTCTGTGCTTCAAAATGGCAGCAGGAGTGCTTTAACTAAAGCTTGTTTGACAAGCTTGTTTGACAAGCTTTAGTTAAAGCACCCCTGCTGCCATTTTGAAGCATGAGATACTGATTACACAGTAATTACACACTGTGGGACTTTAAGTACAAATTAAATGTAAAGATACCCAAAATGTTACTCTAGGATGTCTTTTTATCTATCATCTAAGATAATATTTATCTTGATAACTAAGCACTTGTTTTATAGGTTGATATTATACCTTTCTATATGGTCAAGGAAAGTTAAATGCTAAGAATAAGACCAGAATTTTGAATAGTCCCATAATTTTGGATACCCACCTAGGCCTCAAAAAGATTATTAAGGGCCCCCAATATAGCATATACTTTTTGAAAATTTGTGCCTGATTGACCTGCCAAAAATCATAAGACAACTATAGCAGAGGGAGACTAGAGCCTAGCTCTCCCATCTCTTAAAATCGGGAGACCTGATTAATCTTGCTGTCTATCATAAATGAGTAGAAATTTTCTATAAAAAACAAGTACCTAGTAACATGGTTGTAGCAATTCAGGTTGTCTGTGGGCACTGATGTGCCAGGGAGCCCGTCCAGAACATCCTAGAACTTAACCAGAACATCATCCTCCACTAGTACTCCTATCCAGTGCCAAACACCAACCAGTTAAGGCCCCACCACTGATACCTTGGTGAACAGAACAATTTTTCTTGGCTTGTACATACTGGTGCATTAGGCTTCCTCTCCTCACATGTGCTAATGTGTATATTTTGAATTACAAGGCCATGCATTCTGCCTTTAGTACTTTAAAATTGCAGATAAAAAAGTCGGTTATGTTGTTAGTATGTGTGGCAGTGCACCTTTTGGTGCTTGCCACTTTAAGGCTGACAGCAGGGAGCCAGCAGGTGTGGGCCATCTTTGATGATGTAGCCATTTTAGATCCAGGCCCACAGGGCTGAGCCAGCAGTCAGCTGATGGCAGCTGGAGAGCAACACCACCTGACTGAGCTGCTGCTCTGAACATCTTGGAAGTAAGGGAGGAACTATGGAGATGGCAGGAGGTTCCTAGGAGCCCAGTGAGGTCCCAAGCCCCAGAGAGAAGGATTAGGGCCTAAGCAGAACAAGGGGCTTATGGTTTGCAAGCCCACACAGAAGCTAGGCAAGCCTCTGATGTGGAACAGTCAGGGGTGAGGTCAGGGGCTCAGGTGATCCCAATTGAGAGAAGAGCCATGTTATTAAGACTGCTGGGGCTTTGAGTAAGCCCAGAGAGCGAGATGTATGTTGGGACCCAGGAGGGGACCCGTGCTGCCCAAGGAGGTTGGCTGCTGTGGTGCTGGGACCAGAATACCACTATTGGTCAATGCAAGAGAGCCAGGACTGGAAGGCTGAAGGGCAATGGAGCCCAGTGTGAGGGGCAGGCCTGGGCCATGATGGGCTATCTAGCACCCCAACTGGCCTGGAGGTGGGGCCAGGTTCTAAGGAGGCTGAAGGTCCCCTCAATGTGGGGGTAACATCACTGTCTAGGGGAAGAAGGCTCAACAAGACAGCAGGCCAAAAGAAAAACACATAGCCCTGTAAGGGTAAGACCAAGGCAGGTAGGCTTGCATTGTTCCTGGATAAGACTGAAGCTGCACTCTGCTGGGGAAGGGTGGTCTGGAGGGACAGGCCACCCAAATGCCAGGCCAGTTACCTCCCTGGTGAAAGGTGAGAAGGGACACCTTAAAACCCCAGCCCCCATACACATCCTGGTGTGTTGCCCAGATCCAGGGATGGATACAGGGGCCAGGGACATTCTGGACCCCTGAGCCCCGTGGGGTGCAAGACTCCGGAGACTCCAGAGAACCTATATATGGAAGGCTGTAGTGAGAGGGCATAGGTGATGCATGGGGGGCGGCGGGGGGGGGCAGTGACATGAATGTATGAGGCCTAGCAAAGGACTGAGTTTGATCCAACCATGAACCAGAGCATAGCGCAACTCGAGGATGCCATCTGTGAGGCATAGGAGATGATAAGGGAAGGTTGGAGTCATGCACAGTGCCCCCTGGCATCAGAGCATTAAAATGGGCTCCCTCCTGTATTTATACACCAGTTTTGGGAGCAGCAAAGTGGTGACAGGCAAGACTAGGTGGACTTCCCTACTTAGGTAAGCAGGCCAATGTGAGTCCCAGCCCTGAGATGGCTCCCTATCACAGTATGAAATATATTACATGATTCAACCACAGTAAGTTGGTGCATTGCATGCTTCTGGAACTGAAGATAGCAGGGGTGTATGGAGTGGGCCTTATTCAATTCAGATTCGGCCTGAATCAGGAACAGTGATTCAATTTGTTGATTCAGATCACTGTCCCCAATTTGATTTGGCCAAATCCAAATCTGAAGATTTAATGCTGATTCAGAGAATCAGAGATTTGGACACACGCAGCTTTAAAAGTTTTTTCTACCTTGAGGTAGCAGGCATGGCTTGTGATCGCTGTGATGCTGGAGCACATGGAGCATCCAACAAGAGTGGAGGGGGCAGGCCCTCCATGTGCTTGGCAGCAAACCAGGAAGTGGACTGGAACTAGTTCTGGTCCACTTCTGGGTCTGCTGCGGAGCACACTGGGGGTCCCCCCGCACCTCCCCAATCAGCCACATGGGGAGACTGGGTGCCCCCCCTCAGACCCAGGAGGCACCAGTCACCAAGCCAGGAAGGCATGGGAGGGTGGGGGGGGAGGGCAGTGCGCTCTGCCAGTGGACCCGGAAGTGGACCAGAAGTTCTTCTGGTCCACTTCTGGGACTGCTGCTGAGCACACTGGGGAGCCCCGCCATGTTTCTGTTGGACACTTCATACACCCCAGCGTCACAGTACTTGTGAGCTGCCTGCTACCCAAAGGTATGTAGAAACAACATTTAAAGCTGTTTTGAATCTTTCCGAATCACTCCAAATTGATTTGGAGGGTTCTGATTCATAGAATCATAGAAGTAGGGTCAGAAGGGACCATGTAGATCTTCATGTCCGACCCCCTGCCTGGGCAGGAGGAAAACTGGGCTCAAATGACCCCAGCCAGGTAGGCATCAAGCCTCTTCTTAAAGACCCCCCAGGGTAGGAGCCAGCACCACTTCCCTTGGAAGTTGGGTCCAGATCCTAGCCGCCCTAACTGTGAAGTAGTTCTTACGGATCTCTAATCTAAACCTACTCTCCAACAACTTGTGGCCATTATTCCTTGTTATCCTGGGGGGCGCTAGGGGAAACAAGGTCTCCCCCAAACCCTTCTGGTCCCCCCTAGTGAGTTTATAGATGGTCACCAGGTCCCCCCCCGCTTGTGAAGTCTGAACAGGTTCAGGTCCCATAGCCTCTCATTGTAGGGTCTGCCCTGCTGTCCCCGGATCATGCGGGTGGCCCTCCTCTGGACCCTGTCGATGTTGTCCACATCCCTTTTGAATTGGGTTGCCCAGAACTGGACACAGTACTCCAGCTGTGGCCTGACCAGTGTCATGTAGAGGGGGAGGATCACCTCCTTGGCCCTACTTGAGATGCACCTGTGGATGCACGATAGGGTCCAGTTGGCCCTGCCGACTGTGACCTCGCATGTTCATTTGCTTATTTTTACTGCATTCAACTGTTTAAATATATACTATTAATTTATTAGGACTGCAATAACCTGATGGAGTAAGGCCACCATTTCTCCCTCTATTTTCCATTTAAATTAGAAAGCTCTGTTGGAAACAAGCTAGGGAGTCTGCACCATGCTGATATATGTGAAAACAGCATTGTGTATCCAGGTTTATTCCATGAGAAATTAAATGGAACAACAGTATATAAAGGCACGTTATGTTTTAAAAATAGAAATAAAATCCAAGAGTACTTACAGATGTAAGTACCTCCTGAGCAAGGACATGCACTGGAGCAACACAAACTGGTAGAGTAGGGCCTTGGCTGGCATGGTGGTGACCAGCAGCAGCAGGGACTGAGGGGAAAAAAGAAGAAGATGCTCCTCTAGTTTTAGGGCTAACTTATAAAAAACAGGGATCAGAGATAAGGATAGGAAAAAAAGTTTCCACACGTGGACAATTCTTCAGGATTCAAAGAGGGGACAGAAGGTAAATCAGACTGGAAAGAAGCTGGGGATTGATACCACCTACTCCAGATAGAACAGGGCTGGGAGAAAGAGCAAGCAGATCAACTGCAAGTGATAAATGGAGCATGGTTCTGTCACAACCCAAAGTTGTGATTTTTGTTTTTGTGTGTGCTTTGGCACCACTGAATTATTTTCCCGCTAAATTGCAGCTTCTTTGCACGGTGGAGTTTTCTGCTGTAAGGGAGAACCCCGGTGCAAGGGAGAATTTCCCGCCAATTTGTAGCTTTCTTTGCATGGTGCATTTCTTTTTGCATCTAAGAAATGCTTGGTGCAAAGAGTTCCTGCCATTTGTATTTTAATTCGAGCCCCATTATTGGCTTGTGTTAAATTATGCACACGTGGCGGCTAGCGATTGGCTTGCTAGCCGTATAGAAGGCTTGGGTGGTTTCTGCCCAAGTTGGAGAACTCCAAGGAGAACCCCTGCAAGGGAGGACTCCATGAACACCAGGAGGAGGAGACTTCACGCTGTGTGAAGATCTCTAAGCGCTGAGGAGCCTATCGGACCCAGCACACTTAAAGCAGGCAACAGGGGTCTGATCAGCCTCTAGCCTCTCCCCGTCACCGAGCACAATCCTCGACGTATCCCTCGTTTAGAGCCTCCAACCGGATGGGCTAGAAGAGTGTTCACGGGAAGGAACTCTAGTCCGCCTCTTATCTTTTCTATCTGCAACTGTAACTCAAGCAAGTTTTCCTGCCTGCACCGCGACCATCTTTGGTGTAAGTAAACAATCTTTAAATCAACCACTACGCCTCTGTGACTAATTCTAGCCCGTGCGTGCCTTGCCGCCGCACGGTCTCCTCTGACCCCGCGTGCCCGGGCTGCTGGCCACAGCCTGTGTGTGCAAAGACGGGTCCGCATATCGCTCCCGGCTCGCACATGGCGACATGGATGGGATCAGGAGGCGGCCCGCACAGGTTCTCTTCTTGGTTCCTCCCATATAGTACTCTCAAGATCTCACTACTCCAGAACAACTGATTTCTCCAAAGAGTTAGCAAGTAACTGTGAGACAGATCCAGCTTGTTAATTGCATGTGCTGTGATCTAAAAGAAACCTTTTCAAATATTTTCAGATGAAAGTGAATTCTCCTCCAAAAAGATCATTTCAAAACAAAAAGGTTCAGTTCTGAAAATGTCAAAATGCGATATTATGACATCTTAATCCTTCACTTTCCACTAACTTAAATTTCATTGAAAAGGACACATTTCCATATATTTTGCTTCAACAAAATTAGCATTGTTCATTGAATAGAAAAAAAATACTTCAACGAAAAGCTTCCAGATGTTATAGAAATGTTTTGTTCCGAGGGAACTGAACTAAAATTGGAGATATTGTTACAGATCTGATCATTTATTTATACATAAGTAGGAACATTTGTTTATTACCAAGGATATGAAGGATTTTTTTTTTTCCCCTGAAGAGGCAGGCTACTTACAAACATTAAAAAAAACCAAAAAAACCAACAACCCAAAAATGGCGCTTTACTTTAAACTCAGTGTGCCCCTGCACCAAGCGCAGTGCATGTCCAGAAAAGGCACTGCGTTATTTTGACCTAGCTTGCTCAACATCTGTATAAATTTGGCACTAAAGTAAAAGCTTTTTTGGTACTTCTATCTAGTAGCTGATTAGGGCTCCTAGTCAAGGGAGCTCATTGTATTCCCTCAGCTGGGAGCCCCAATCAGCTGACCAAAAAGCCCCACTGAAGTGTGTGATCTATACAGATGCTGTAGAGCCAGGTTGAATTAAAATACTTCCTCTTCTGGTAAAGCATGTTTCCTCCTCCCCCCCCCCCCCCCCCCACTCCTGTGCCAGCACAGATCTGTTCCCCCCCCCCCCCCCCCCCCCCCAATCTCTCAGCAGCCTTAGTGGTAAAGTTTTTCAGGATTCTAAAAACTCTGTTCCTTCAAATTTTTAGCATAAGCCATCCTAAACTAAGATATGCTTTTCAAAATTCAGTTAATGTAAAGGAAAGGGGTTTCAAAATGAAGGATGGTACTTAGAATCTTTTTACCATTTTAAACTAAACAGAGAGATGACATTCCAGCATCAACATATAGAATATTATGTAATGCATATCCTAGGTCTCCATTTCTTCTACCACAAGCTAGGAATAGAAATTACACATAAACCAGTATAAGTGATCAGAAACTGGTTCAAATCTGTAACACAACAAGAGTTCAATGCACATAAACTGCTTTAAAAATGGCCAAAACCAGTTTAAGATAAACCTGGATGGATGTAGCATCAGCCTTCACTGATTTAGGTGAAATCAGTTAAATTGAACTTCTGTCCCAGAGCCCCTTCAGATTCAAGTTAACTCACAGTGCCCCAGCATCCGAGGATGCTTTGCACCTTCACTGCAACCCCCCACCTGCCAACTGAAGGGGGAGCAGGCTAGTCTTGGCTCAAGTTGTCTGCTCTAGCCAAGCAGTGAGACATAATCTAGTACCCACCAGCTTCTGGCCTTGGCCACTGTAGGCATGGGGTTGCATTTCCACAATCAAAAGTGAATATCTTCTCACTTGCTTATCTGGTCAATCTATGCAGCTTAAACTAACCTACAAAGATTGAATTAATTCAGCCTCTGGCTTTTGACTGTCTGTACTTAGCCTAAATGAACAGTGCAAAAGGATCTATCCAGATTCTGTTCTAACGCAGCCAGTCCAAATCAAAATTAATGTCAGGGGAGCTGTCCACATCCAGAAATACGAGAACTGTCAGCATGGGAGAGAAGAGCCAGTATATTAAGAGCAGAGGTGTTGTTCTGGAGGTTTGTAGTCTCTTGATCACTGTCATTCTCAGTATTCAGGCTGCTTGGGTCTGTGTACTCTTGGAGGCCAGTGATAGCAAGAGGCCTGCTGGAGCCTAGGTGTGATGCAGAAAAATTGACTTGAATTCACATTCAGTAGCGAAAGGCTCAGAGGTGTTTATCGTACACTAGCTGGTCTGTTTAGCAATCAGCCCAACTCAATAGAATTGCCTGGGACTATGATAGAAACACCATGCATAAATTATACTTTTCTCAGTTGCTATGAAAAAGCAATCTTTCCAGTACCTAAATTTATACCCAAAATATCCACCGGGGGGGGGAGGGGGGAAGGGGGTTGCCATTATTTAGCTGTCCTTTTACAAAAATCTACAAAATTTAGAGTTGTATTTGCTGAACTCACACCTGGCTCCCTTAGTTTCTTCTCTTATCTCAGCTCCCTTTTTGTACTAGTCCCCCTGCTCACAGACTTGTCTTCTTTTTCTACATCTCTATCAGGTCATTTCACAGTTAGACAGGCTGTTCTAGAGCATTAGCTTAACTGTGGCTTAGCATAAGGCAGAAGTCCTAAATAAAGGTTTATCAATTTTGCACAATTCAGCCAATTTTCTGAAATCCAAATGAATATAAACACCCATTCTCTACCTTATGGAATGTATTAGGAACTGTATATATATTCAACCATAACCTATAGCCAGCATTCATCTTCCTGCACTGCATATGCTGTCTAAATTGTTTAACCTATCTAGGGTATCTGAGATAACCCTGGGAGTAACTATCTATTTTGCTGGCTACAACACAAAAGGAAAGTGAAATAATCTTGTTTGGCAAAATTATGAAAAACATGGCTCATCCCAAAATTTCATAAATGATTTTATATGCTCAACTGGAATCTTAAAAAGCTAACAACCTGTATAGCAGGCAACTGAAAACAAAAACCTTAATCTACTATGGCCCAGAGAGCATGACACACTACATATTGCTTTCCAAATATGATCCTCAGACAGTATAACTGGCCATTTTACTATCATCTTATGAGCATGGGTCTGCTCATTGCATTTGCTATCCATATTGAGTAGCAATATGTTCCATATTTCCCTGAGTTATAGAACTTATCATGCAGCTAGACTGGGAAATAGTGGGTAGTAAAACTCTATTTAGTAAGATCAACTGCCTCAGAATAGTGTATTCATTAAATCAGGGCAGATCATAACATTAATCCTAGAGTGATATACATTCTATTTTTAATATAATTATATTATTAAAAATCAGTACAGTTAAAGATAGGATAAAGTATATCCTAATGGAGTTAGATGGCTGTTTGTATAAATGCATTTTTTTAAATGACCAACCTACCATTTCAATGCATTAATTAAATTCAGCTGTTTCCTCCTCCCCTGCCCTGCCCCCCACCACTTACAACTATGACTACAACTAATATTTTGTGAGACACACATAAAATAGGTACTTTGACACAGATTATATCATTTACTTTGTCTCTAGCATACTAATATTTCTATACCAGATGTGATGGCCAGAACCAGAGGGATTAATAAGCAATAAACATGTGCTTCTTGGAGGCATTTTGTATTTTGCCTAACAGGTAATATTAGCTAATATAAAGCTTGTTATATTTGTGGGTTACAAACTTACTTGTCTGTCATAAGTTTAACCAAAATGATAAAACTAACTGTTTGTATTAATCGTGGAACTGACTGGGCCCCAAAGGTGCAATTGTAGCTGCAAGATTAGCTGACCTAACGGTTTTTGCTCAGGGTTCAGCCTTGATGATAAAAACTAGATCCAACCACCTGGCACACCCAGCACATTCCAGGAAAGCACGTCCCAAGAAAGCATATTCAGAGAAACCTAAAAGGGTTGGGCTTAGTAATATCAATTTCAAACCTAAAGATGCTGCATTGTAATTTGCTTATTGGATAAACCCAAGTCTGGGAAGTAACCTTTTATGACAATTTTTAACACCTTTTAATCCCATAGGGTAACAGCTATAGGGCAAGATTGTGAGTGGCTCTAAAGCCAACAGATTAGCATAAAACTAGGTATAAAAAGCGCGTGTGTCAGGTGACCAGCAGGAAGGAGGGAACAGAATGGTTATTTCTGTTCCAAGCCTGGACTCGCGTACCTGGCATCAAGGGACTATCAATAAGTTGCCAACCCATGTTTGTCTATCTATTGTTTTGAATAGCTCAGTGGCTGATACCCTCGCAGTGCCCAGTTGGCCTGCGACAGAATTGATCCATCTATCTGTTGTTATTATTTACTATTAGCTCTTTAATACTGCATTATCTGCTTGTTGCATTTATTTTTCTGTTAACTGTTGCGTGTGTAAGCTATAATAAATGTGCCTTTGCTTCACTCCCAACTTTGCCTCCTCAATCCAAAACTGAACCGAACAGCCCCATGGCTAATACCCTCACAGCACCCAGTTGGCCTGCGATAGAATTGATACACTCACAGTGCCCAGCTGGTCTGTGACTACCAGATAACAGGGAAAATAATCCATTGACTCCCTTGCTATGAATTCAGTTTTTGTTTGTTTTCTGAACACACCTTCCATTTAGGAATGGATACCCTAACCCTACAGCTTTGCAAGAGTATAATATATAAAATGTGTAGTAACATGAGACTTGAAGTTAAGTTAAACATTTCTAAGGGAATACCAGCATTTTAAATTGAACCCCACAGAGAAGGTAATATAAAGAGAAAGATACCCCACTTGTGAGTATTGCTTTTCCACAGGTATGTGTTTACAGAGGAGATTCATAAACATATTTAAATATAATATTTTCATGTTTCAGTTATCTTTGGGCAGGCTAGAAAACAAGTTTTTGTTGGGTTTTTTTGGAGAAAACACAATTAGATCCAAAATATATTTCTATGCCCCATTAAGAGACCTTCTGACATCTTTTCATGGGGGGGAGAAGGAGGAAGAATAAGGTGGGGAGGGAGAAGAAATTCCAACCAATAACCCAATTCATGTCACTCACCTGGAATATGAAAGAAATCAAAGTTCATATCATTGCTCTGAATCAGGTAGAGCAGAGACCCAAATTGTAAACTCCCAGACAAGTCCACTAATAACTGGGCTAGTAGCTATTCAGAGGCGGTACTCTTGAAGTTTTTTTAAGTACTTGAGGAATGTCCTTAGGAGAATTGTTGCCAGAACCAATACATTTCTCTAAAATTTCAACTTTTAAAAATTTATTAATGAATTTAGCTCATAAAATAACATATTTAACATTCAAAAACACATCCAATCCCCCAAAATATACAAAGATAGACATTAATCTTGTATCAACCGTGCAACCACAATCTAATCAATGTCTGCAGATTCTTGCAGTGCCTTCCTCTCCTCCTTCCAGTCTCCAGCAGTTCCTCAATGTTTCTGTTGAGGCAAAAATCAATGTTTCTGCATCTATATACAGTAATTCACCCCTTCCTTTTCCCTATAATGCTGAATAACAGAGATCTCATTATCTTCTTTTTATCTTTGCTATTCACTTAAAAAAATTATTCTAAATGTATTCTTAGATACTTACTCATAGAACTTGTACTTCAATATTAAAAAAAAAAAGTCTCAATTTTTCTGTTTTGTTTTGTTTGGTTTTTTTGAAGGTGGGAAAAGATTTTCTTTTAGCAAATTCCAAACATTTCCACCAAATTTCCAAAGAGGCATCTTTTTTCCTCTCCGCTATGGAGCACTGTCTCTATCGGACAATATTTCCATTACTAAAACTTTTTGAAACAAGTCAGGGAT
>NW_005842669.1:583295-599423 GCF_000455745.1 Alligator sinensis | reverse complement strand
ATATATATATATATATATATATATATTGCAGAGTTCTCAGGAAGTTTCAGTAAGAACACTAAGGGTGGGTCCAGACAAGCCCACATGTGCAGTATGTGGAACTTCAGACCCATCTGTGGCACTGCACACCGTACATGCTGCCCATGCAAACATTCCCTGCACTCATTTGCAGCACTGAGGAGGGAGAAAAGGGAAGGGTGTTGACACCAGTAGATCCCAGTGTCAAAAGAATCCACGCACCTGAAAAAAGCAGGTCAGCACATGTGGTGACAGTGTGCACCACCTAAATCTGGAGCCCAGCCAGCCAGAGTCAGGCTTCGATTGCTGGCCAGGCTCCCTGTTGTGAGCTTGCTGCCCCTGGAACCCAGGGTGGCCCCAGGACCCCAGGTAAGGTTGCTGGGGACAGCCCAGGTGCTGGGGTAGCCTTCCATACCCAACCTGGGGCACCAGAGTGCATGTGCACAAGCATTCTCTGGGGGCAAGTAGCAGTGGAACATACTGTGCTGCTGCTTGTTTGTCCCCAGGGAAAAGCACTAGGACTGTGCAAAGCTTCAATCCCCAATTCGATCTGCTGGAGATTCAGCCTGATTCAATAGCCAACTCTCTGAATCTGAATCCAAACAGAGGACCCCTTAATCTCTCCAAATTGAATCAGAACCCTCTGAATGGATTCAGAGAGATTCGGAAAGATTTAGCAATTTGGACACAGACACAGCTTTACATTTTTTTTTCTACATACCTCTACGTAGCAGGCAGCTCATGAGTGCTGCAATGCTGGGGCACATGAAGTGTCCCACAGAAGCACAGGGGGCTCCCCAGTGCACTCATCAGCAACCCAGAAGTGAACCAGAAGCACTTCCGGTCCACTTACGGGTCCACCAGAGAGCACGCTGGGGGACCCCCCCACTCCACTCTGGCTCAGGGACTCGTGCCTCCTGGGTCTGGGGTGGGTACCCATCTCCCCCTGCAACTGATCACTGAGACAGGGAGGCGTGGGGTGGGGGCCAGCACTCTCCCTGGCAGACCTGGAAGTGGACCGGAAAGACTTCCGGTCCACTTCCAGGTTCGCTGCTGAGCACATGGAGGCCCCCCACCCCACTCCTATTGTTGTACCCCAGCTCAAGTCTGGGATCATGCCCGGTATGCAAAGGCCAATAAAGATACCAGGGGTGAAAGTACAAAGAAGGTTTATTGCTAGCAATAAAAGGTGCAAGCGGAATAATTCACGTAACAAGCACACCCCACTACTACTTCTAAGCATCTTTTATACAGGAGTTTTCAAGTTTTCACAAACGTGCTTGTTTGCTGATTGGTTATAAGTGAGTGATGCAAAAAGTTCTTTACTGAGCATGTCTCTATACCTGTGTTTTAGCTATGTATCTCATTTACATACATGTGTGTTTCATTAGCATACTTCTTCCCCACCTAGGGGCATGATTTTTAGTATTTTAATGAGCCCTTTAACCCAGTACTCTGTTTCTTCTTTTGTTTTCAAGCCTCCTTTATCTAGGACTGTCTCCTCCTTATCATTGCAGATGGGCATTTTTCACATAGCATTCTCTTCTGCTTTGTCTTCAAGTAGAGGCTTCTAGGTCACTCCTTACACTATGAGACACTCCAGGTGCCCCAGCATCACAGCAATCATGAGTCATGCAAACTACCTCAAGGTATGTAGAAAAAACTTTTAAAGCTGTGTCTATATCTGAATCACTTGTTCTCTGAATTAGCATCGAATCTTCAGATTTGGATTTGGCCGAATCAAATCAAGGACAGTGATCCAAATGAATGACTTGAACTGAATCACTGTCCCCAATTCAGGCTGAATCTGAATTGAATAGAGTCCACTTCACACACCCCTAAAAAGCACATGTGCGCTCATCTGTGGGCCCTAAGAGGTTATCTGGTAGGTGGCATCCTGTTATTTCCTTCAGCATGTCTCCAATCTTCTTCCAAAAAAAAATTAATTCTTCTTAAATTTAATGTGGTAGAACCCCCACAAATGACCACACTCCCTTCAAAATTTTCCCTGTTCCTATACCACAAATGCATTTAATTTTAAGTGGGGAAAGATGCCATCAATATCAGATTTTATTTTTGTTTTTATTATTATTGTGCAGAAGAACATGTGAGGACCATTGTTCCAAATTATCTCCCATTCTTCAACACTAATTTCTGATCCTATGTTGTTAGCCCACCTTGTTTTAAATAAGGTTTTTTTCTGCTATAAGGCTATTTAAAAATCACTATATAAAACAGACAATAGGTGTTTTATAAGTGTGACTAATATTCTTTCAAATTCTATCAGATTTCTATTGAGGTTTATCCTTTTTTGAGAGTGTGTTGAGAAGTGTCTCAGCTGCAGGTATTGGAAAAATGGCATTTTAATGTCACCTGCAGTATTTTGTGTTTCTTTGAAAGATGTAAATATATTTTCTTTGAATGACTGTTCAATATATATGATACTCACATGTTCCCAGATATTAAAGCTTCCTATTAAAGTATTAGGACTAAATTCAATATTATTATGTATCATTGCTACTAGTGATAGGTCTGAGCTTAATTTCTTATATGTGTAATCCTAAATTTTAACTGTTGTTCTCAAAAAAGAGTTATCATCAAAGAATCATAGAAAATTAGGGTTAGAAGGGAAATCAGGAACTTACCTAGTTGAGCCCTATGCTCAAAGCAGGACCATCCTCAACTAGATCATTCCAGCTGGACTTTGTCAAGCTGGGTCTTAAAAACTTCAAAGGATGGAGATTCCACCATTTTTCTGGGTAACTTGTTCCAGTGCTTCATTATCCTCCTAGTGAGAAAGTTTTTTCCTAATATCTAAAAACTTAAACCTTCCTTGCTATTATATATAGAGTTTGGGCTGGAAGATTTCTTTAGCCATGGTAATATGTTAAGACTGACTGCTGAAGAATATATTTGCTCTACCTTTACTCAGTGCTTACTTTGAATTGGTGTTATCCAATACAGAAAATTTCTAAAGTGGCTGGCTTGGTAGTAATAGTTAATGTTTGGAAGCATCAGTCCCCTCTTTTGCTGAAGATTTTACAAGATAGAAATTCTATAATTAATTTAGATTACATTAGTAGTTTTCCAGTGAAATAAGCTTCACCAAAAAAAATTCCTAACAAGTTTTACTAATATTACTTCCATTCCATAGACATCTAGAAGGCTCCTAGTGCCAGTAAGCTGCTATATAGATAAGAATCTGTTTACAATGTCAATCTTCATAAACCAACTGATGCTGGTTCCTATCTCTTACTTTATAGTCTTGGTAAGTAAAAAGCAGCAACAACAAATCAAATCAAACTTAGGTTGCAGGACACACACAAGGCTTTTCAAAGATACTGAGACATTTAATTACAAACTGCCACCCACTTATTTGTCTTCATAGATTGTTTTTAACTGACTGACCTGAAGCCAAAGCAATGTCCTTTTATCATTACAGAAGTCAAGTACTAAAATTTATTAACTTGGCAGTTTATATGCCACACTTTTTTATTTTCATGGACATTATATTTGAATGTATGAGTAAAAGCTTAATTTAATTATGCAGATTTAGAAATACCAATTTTTCCACCTTACCCAGAATGATACATTCAGCTGCCACAGAAACTCTCACTCACTCCAGTCTTCATCCATTCCATGAAAACAAAACCCCCACAAAACCTACTCTAGCTCTTTTCCCCTGAAATGTTTAAAATTTTCAAGAAATCTATTAGGAACCTCGATATGGCCATATTTTCATCCTGAAACATGCTTAGATTTTGACATCATAATCACCTGTATGAAGCCTTGTACCTGATAGATTAGATAGAAAAAAATTCTTTTCTATCACTATTTTCAAATTGTTTAGAGATTATAACAGTAGTCACAGGAATCAATATGAATTAACTGTTACCATAGGATAGGGGCACTTTTTTGAGAGAAGTGACCAAGTCATACGAATAAGAATAACAAATACATTTACTTTGTTATTGATAACTGATTATATCACGGAATCTTATTGAGAGAGAGGTGAAATTCTAAAAACCAAAATACAGTAATTGTGGTATAGGCAGCAGTGTCTTCATTATTTAATCAATATTTAGTATAATGACAGGAAATTATATTGCTGGTAGGTGGCCATAAGCAATGTTTGGTATTTGTCATTTATACAATAGCCATAATTGAAAATCCCAACATTATATGTAAAAAAAGACATGTTTTTACCTTCATATTTGTGCTTCAATGGTCACATTCAGAATGTTTTCACAGGGGGCTTGAGTACAACTTATATGTTCACAGCAGCATTTTTATGGCACAATGCTGAAAAATTACATGCCCAATTATGTGCATAGTAATTTTGCATGTTTTTGCTTAGTGCACTGGAAATGTACCTTTTAATATCACAGTATGCTACAGAATCAGCTGTGGCTGTTCAGATAATTTCTTTCAAACTTCTGATATCTGTCAAGCTAAGATGTATTAGAAGAAATAGAAAATAAATATTATGCTACATTTGTATTTAGATTCATACTGCCATACCCAACAGCATCATTCATCAAATTCACTCTAACTGTTAATGAGCCTCAAAAAATTAACATCCTTCAATCAATCATTAATGCAGTAATGGGGAGGGGAGGGGAGAAAATTAAACGTCTTCTGTAAACACAATTTCTCTGGACTAACCAAAATATTATGGCTTTCCAAAAAAGAAAACAATACCAAAACAGCATTATCTTTTTTTTTTCTTTTTTCATTTCCAGGAACTCTTTAAAATGTTAAATAATTTATTTAGGCTCCAGCATTGCATGCAGTTATTCATATACTTGACTATATTAAGCTGCAAAACTTAATAGCAAGTAGAGTACCTGCATTATGTACTCTTTAGATCAGATGGATTACCTTGAATTCAGTACTTTTTAGAGCAGATGGATTTTCACCTGAGGAACCAAAATCCACTCTTTGTAAATTTATCCTTTAGTGATTTGTAAACAAACTTCAGCCTAGTGAAGGAGTGACCACTAAACTGTGGCTCATTAAATAAAAACAATTTTCTCCATCATATCTCATTAATCATTTTCTACTTTTGATTTTGTTCAGTTCTTTCTTATTTATCCTAAGAAGTCATTTAATGACAAATAATTATTTGAGCTGCAGTGCTGTGCACAGCTGCTTGACTCTGAGGCATGCACAGTTCAAGAGATGAATGCAGCTTCAGGCTGTGTCAAGATATTTGGATTGCAGAATGAAACGTTAGGAAATTTGGCAGCCCCTGTCATAGAGGGAGTTTCCACTAACTATTTGATTGTGCTATTATTTTTTTTCTCTTAGCATCTGTACAGATCTCTAAAAAATTCACAGAATTTTATTCTGATTTTTTTCCCCAGACACTTATCTGATGAAAAATATAATAGATTCATAGATGTTAGGGTTGGAAGGGACCTCAATAGATCATCAAGTCACCCCCTGCATAGGCAGGAAAGAGTATTGGGTTCAGATGACCCAAGCCAGATGCCTATCTAACCTCCTCTTGAAGAGTCCCAAGGTAGGGGAGAGCACCACCTCCCTTGGCAGCCCACTTCAGATTTTGGCCACTCTAACTGTGAAGAAGTTCCTCCTAATGTCCAGTCTAAATCTGCTCTCTGCTAGCTTATGGCCATTATTTCTTGTGACCCCCAGGGGTCGCCTCTCAACCTTCTCTTGCGGAGGCTGAAGAGGTCCAGGTGCCCTAATCTCTCCTTGTAGGGCTTGGCCTGCAAGCCCTTAACCATGCGAGTGGCCCTTCTCTGGACCCTCTCCAGGTTATCCACATCCCTCTTGAAGTGCGGTGCCCAAAACTGCATGCAGTATTCCAACTGCGGTCTGACCAGCGCCCGATAGAGGGGAAGTATCACCTCCTTGGCTCTGTTTGTCATGCATCTGCTGATGTTTTATATTATTTCGTTTTTACTACAGGTTTACCAGAAATTTGTATTGACTGCTTCAAAGTCACACAGTATTACTGTATTTCTGCTGGAATGTATAATTCATGAATGACAGTTAAATACTCCAATATATGTACGAGTATTCTGGTTTGGCAGTTTTGAGATTTAGAAGAGAAAATATTTTCAGTTGCATATTGAAATGTCCTTCTTGTTCAGTGACTCTCACAGGTAGCAGGAAGAAATCTAAAAAAGGACCCAATAGCCTCCTTCCGCTCCAAGGAAAAGACGTGGCAATGAATTACTCTGCTAACAACATATTTTTCTATGACAGTGTATTCATTGTTAAGGCCATCATAGCCAGTAAAAGAGAAGACTTGAAAACCATTCTGTTGCACAGGGCAAAAACTGAACTATTACAAGATGACCAATGAAGTACAATAGCATTAATACAGACAAGGAACCAGAGAGTATGCATTGTGGAACATGGGAGAGCTTCTTTGCAACACTGATATATAACCAAAAAAGGAATATGGTCTGGAGCACTTTACCTAGTAGAATATATAGTGTAAAGTAGGATAAATATTTAACAGCTAAAACAAGCTTTATAGTAGAACATGGGTCTAAATTTGCTCAAATAATATTTTAAATAACATAATTCCCACAGTTGGAAACACCTTTCTAGGATATGTATTTTCACTTCTGGGGCTTCCATTCCTACCTCCCACCAAGTTTTGCATGTGGGAAACATGCGCTCAATGTGTAAATAAGGCAGACAAAGCACAGAACCCAAGCCATTAACAATGTGTAAATAAGGCAGACAAAGCACAGACCCCAAGCCATGGATGTACATGGAATTCCCCTGAAATCATGGGATTCTGTATAGTAGGCCTGTGCAAAGCGGCTAGTATTTGCTTTGGATTCAGATGATTCGGGGAACAGCGATTCAATTCCATGATTCAAATCACTGTCCCGAATCCATTCAGCCAAATCCAATTCAAAGATTCATTTGCTTCCGAATCTCCAAATCACACAGGCCCATCTCCAGCCTGCTCTCCCAGCTCGGCAATGGCTGCCCCGCCTGCCCCAGCTCCCACCACTTTGGGAAAAAAAAGCCCCAACTCACCAGGTGCTGCAGGGCAGGGGGGCCATCCCTGCTGCCCCCCCAACTGCCCCACACCATGTGGGGGGGCTCTGCCATGAAACCCCTGACACTCCCCCTAGTGTCGCAACCCACCCCATGGCTTCCCCGCCCATGCCAGCTCTGGCCCTTTAAGAAAACAAAAAACAAAAAAACCCCCAAACTCATTGGTTCCTTCATGGCAAGGGGGTGATCCCCACTACCCCCCACTGCCCAGCTCTACATTGGGCGGGGGGGGCTCTGCCACAAGCCCCCTGAAGCGCCAAAGCTGCTGCAGGAGCTGGTGATCCTGTTGGGGTATGGGGTTTTTTTTTCTTAAAGGGCCAGAGCTGGGGTGGCCAGGGCAGCCATGGAGGGGAGGGCTGGGACAGCAAGGAGTGGTCAGGGATGTCATGGCAGAGCCCCCCATGCAATGTGGGGCAGTGGGAGAAAGTGGAGATTGCCCCCCAACCCAGCAGCACCTGGTGAGTGTGGGCTTTTTTTAAATCACCGGGGGCTGGGGCCAGGCAAGTCAGCCATGGGGGAGGCTGGGAGAGCAGGCAGGGGTCCCCCATGGTCCTCTCTCTCCCTTCCTCCAGCCCCAAGTCTGGCTCCTGCTTCCTGTTTCAGCAGACGGGGACTGCCCAAATCATCAAAGCTGTCTGAATCTTCCGAATCAATTCAGAGAGCTTTGAATCAATTCAGACCTTTTAATTGGTCCCCTGATGCAATTCAGATTTGGAGATTCAGCCACCAAATCAGTATAAAATAGTATCGTTTTAACTGATTTATTGATTGTCACAGATGTGTATTTATTATTTTCTATACCTAAAGCCATAGTGTAGAATCATACTGCTGCAGTCTGTAATGGTCACAGACAGAAGCATTTTAATGTCACAGGACAAGAGTTTCCACTTTTAGATGTAGGTATACTAATGAAGACGAGAATGAGAACACATATTCCATCATTTTTACATAGCTTTCTTCTTCAAGTGACATTTCTAGGGCTTACTATTTCATGTAGTAACACTTTTGCCTGCAGGGGAGTGGGCACTGCCCTAATTATTCTTTAAACCATTGTACACAATTTTTTTAAATTATTTTTTAAAGTAGCTAAGACTCTTTTTAAAGTACTGAAGACTATAAAGACTGTGGTCCTAACATTCTGGTTAAATGACTGGTTGGTTCACTTTTGCATGGGGAAAACTGCAGTTAGTTTGCAAAGCCCTCATGCCTCTACCCTTGCATGTTTAGAATATGCCAACCCCAACAGATTCAGGGAACAGCACAAAAACCCACTTCAGTGTCTCCTGGTTGAAGACCAGGAAACCCCATGCATTTGCTATCTCTATTTGGCTCAGGTCAAGAGGAGTTATAGCAAAAGGAAAGAGGAATGGATTATGTTGGTAATAAGGAAATTATAGGGTTAAACAACAAGAATGGAAGGATTTTTGGAAGTGATGAGAATACAATACTCCTGCCTTCCCAAACCCTGCCTAGAAAATCCTTACATTGTTTCCTGAATTAGTGTATTTGGTCTGGGATAAAAACAAGTATCTGCCTTTCCATAGAATTGACAGACTAGGAAACAAAACATCTAGCCTCCCCTTGAAAGAGACCGAGAAGGTTAGGAGAATGCTGTGCTATACTATATCCAAGAGATCAATGGATGACAAAAATAATTGGGAGAATAGTCTTCCAGCATATGACAGGATTCTATTTTGTATTTTCCCCTGCTTTCAGAGGAGCTGATGAAGTTGAGAGGGACTTTCTTCTTCATTACAATGCTATCTCAAATGAACAGAATGCTGTGAAGGAATATGTCAACAAGCTGAAATCTCTTCTGGGAGAAGGCTGTCCATTAACCTCTCTGTATTAAGCAAGGGCTGAAGCTTGAGCACCTTCCCCAATTGTACCATTCTTGTGTAGGAACACCAAGTCATTTAAGGCTTTATAGGTCAAAAATAAGGTAAAATCCACTTTTTAAAAAGATTTATATTGCAGCTATATTCAGTGAAAAGCCTAAAGGCAAAATCCCAGGCTCATTAAGGCTAAGTACAGTCAGTCAAAAACAACAAGGCTGAGTTGATTCAATCTTGGCAGGTTAGTCTCAGCTTCACAGACTGAACCAATAAACAAGTGAACAGATATTTCCTTTTGATTTGGGTAATGCAGCCATATGCCTAGAGTGGTCCAGGCCAGAAGCTGGGGCGGGGGGAGGGAAGAAAAGCAGGGGGAGCTAAAGCACTTATCAATGACTGGTTGGAGCAGACAGATTGAGGCCACCAGGGGAGGGGGGGAGGGTTGCAGTGAAGGTGCAAAGCATGCTGGGATGATGGGGGACTGTAAGTTAACTTGAATTTGAAGGGGATCTAAGACAGAAGCTCCATAGAGTGATTTCACCTAAATCAGTTAAGTCTGATACTACGTCCACCCAAGTTTATCTTAAATTGGTTTTGGCTATTTTGAAAGTAGTTTATATACACTGAATTTCTGTTGTGCCACAGATTTGAACCAGTTTCTGATCACTTATGTTGGTTTGTGTGTAATTTCTGTCCCTAGCCCATAAGTTTTATGCTTATTCCTTTTTACCTTCAATGCCATAAAAAATTCCTCAGTCTGTGAAAACATTGCAAAGAACAGATGATACCAAACAATGTTGTTTTTTTATTGGGGGTATTATTGTACAATCCATGACACTTCTTTTACAATATAATTTGACTTCTATATATCTGACTGTTAAGCTAATGCCTCCAACAACACGGTATCCAACTTGTTATGAAAAACTGGGTCTAACCACAGAAACTACTTCCCACCTCATCTTTATTTTAACCCACTATCTAATGGAATTTTCTGCTATTAGTATTTGGCAGTGTCTAAAGGACTACAGACCTATAGTGCTAAGTTTGAGACAAACGTAGGTGAAGAGGCAGACATATTGCATGTATTTTGAATATCCATGAAGTTTCTTTCTAAACCTAAAATAGCAGAGTTGTTATTTAGTTTGGAGCACCAGAACATTTTCTATGAATTGTTCCCATGAATTTTGATACTATGAAATTTATTTTCATTGACATTTATGGGGAAAGTGACAACTTAAAAACATCTCCCATCTGTACTGTAATGAAACTGTTTGACATTTTTTTCAAATTTCCAAACCTCCTTTTTTTTTATTCCACATAAAAGAAATGTTCAAATCAGTACTAAATTACAGCCGCATTGAAAATGATTTTAAAACTATATATTTCAACTATTGAATAATTAAATATTACTGACATAATTTCAGTATTGTATGTACAATATGAAACTGAAAAACTAGTGAGTATTTTAATTTAAATTTTGACATTCCAAAAATAAGAGTTTCAATTTATTTCTAAAGTAGCTCCAGGTGCATTTTCATGGAATTCAACAACTTCTTCCAAATTAGTATCTGGACACATTTTTTTCAACCTGCCCTTCTAGACAGTTTTGTTCCAGCTGACATTAATAATGGTGTTCTCCCCTAATGACTAGGGTGCAGGAAGATATGGTTTGAGAGAGAAACTGAGAGAATGGAAAACATACTGTTTCCCCCCCACCTCACCATAGCAGAAGGACTGTCATCTAACAGATTTTAAATAGGGTGTCCTCCTGCCAACTTCTTTCAGAAGTTGTTGAAGCAACAGTCATTTACAGAGAAAAATAAAAAAGCATTCTTTGAAGAAATCAAATGAGTGCAGAATTTTCTCTATTAATTCACAAGTACAGATGTGAAGCAATCACACTAAACTGAAAAAGCAAATAATTCCAATGGGTAAACATTTATGTTCTGTCATATTTACATTTTATATTGCCTCTCCAATAGGAAATATCTTTCTTCATTATCTAGATCAATGGAGTTTTCTAGGATTTTGGAGGAAAAAAACCCCAAGGAGTTAAAGAAATATGAGTGATTATAAGCAAAGAGTTTTAAAAAATTAAATTATATAATTGATTTCCCACTTGAATGCACATAAAATATATTCATGGGTAAATATTGCCCTCACTTCAGAGATGCAAGCTGGTTTTCCTTTCATTATTAGTTACTGCATAATCAGCATGGAATTTTTTTTGTCGTCTCAGTGCCAGCTTCATAGATTTTGGCATAAACATCCAGAATACTTGTGATATTCTCTAAACAGAACAAGAATTTTTTTTCTACATAAATTAATTCAAACTAAAATGGGAACAGAGAGAACATTCTTTCAGGTGAATAACACATCAGACACTCTCTGGGCACTAGGGTTATGGGATGATCAATTGTACTGAGTCTTTTATTGGCTTGTGGATAGCAATGTCCAGAAGAATTTCTGATTCTAGTGATTCTATTCTGGAAGTGCTGGGGATCCCAGGACCTCAGAAAAATGACATAAGGATACCAAGAAGCCTAGAGTAATTTACCACATAATGCATCCTCAGTCTAGATGGCATTCACTTAGAGGTAGTATGCAGCAGCAAAAATAAACTTACAGTTCATTTAATAGAAAAAGTCAAGTTCAGATAGACAAAGCAGAGAGGAAAATGCTATTGGCTTTGTGCATGTTGCTGTGTTGGATCAGATTATTGCAGCACAGGTAAAATGGCAAGAGCAAGTCTATGAAAGATACAGATATGACATACTTCTTGACACATTATATAGGGGGAATCCATTGAAGAAGAACTGTCCATTACTAATAAAACTACTGAAACCTTACTTTCATGGCACTATAAAAAGTAGAGTAAAAAAACTAGTGAAATCCAGAAATGAAAATAAATAGAGGTAGTTTATAGGGCTGTTCGAAGCTCTGGTCCCTGATTTTATTCGGCAGAGATTCAGCCCCATTTGGTGTCCAAATCCAATTCGAATCGGGAGACCCATTAATGTCTCCAAATTGAATCAGAACCCTCCAAATCAATTTGGAGAGATTTGGAGATTTGGACATAGCTTTAAATGTTTTTCTACATATCTCAAGGTACCAGGCGACTTGTCAATGCTGCAATGCTGGGGTGGATGGAGCAACCCTCAGGAGTGCGTGGGATTCCCCAGCATGCTTGGTGGCAAACCCGGAAGTGAACCAGAAGCACTTCCAGTCCACTTCTGGGTTTGCCAGGGAGTGAATTCCCCCCCCCCCGCTTCCTTCCGCCCGGCTCAGATCCCTCCTGGATCTGGGGGGGAACCTGGGGTTCCCTCATAGCTGACTGCTGAGCTGGAGGGGGGGGGGAGCACATGCTCCCTGGTGGACCCAGAAGTGGACCAGTCCACTTCCAGGTTCATCACTGAGCATGTGGGTGACCCTCCCTGCATTCCCATGGGATGTTCGATCTGCCCCAGCATTGCAGCATTCATGAGCCATACCTCATACCTTGAGGTATGTAGGAAAAAACATTTAAAGTTGTGTCTATGGCTGAATCACTGATTCTCCAAATCAGCATTGAAACCAAATTCGGATTTGGCCTAATCAAACTGGGGATGGTGATCCGAATGAACTAATCAAATCACTGTCCACAATTCAGGCTGAATCTGAATCGCATACAGCCCATTTCACACACGCCTAGTAGTTTAAGACAGTGCCCTCTGGGGTTGCTTTGCTGGTATTTCCACATTGTCTTTCCATGCTGGCTATCCATCGCTAGGTGTCATCTCTGGGGGGAATTGGGCTTCTTTCAGTATTAACTCCTCCCTTATTTTAACTATTTTGAATTAAACTCAGTATGCTTAAGACTCCAGTGCCTTGCAGTCATCTATGCCCCTATAGAATGCACATGAAGCAATTGCAAAATAATACCAGATTAGACAAGCAGCCTTTTTCAATTATTGTGTGAATGGGTCTAAGCAATGCCATAAGATGCAAGGTCCTCTATGTCAAACAGAAGCAAGTGGTATGAAACTAGACCCTCACCACTGCCAAACATTGAATAGGTAATCTAGCAAACAGAGATTAGGAATATACTACCTACAATTTAGGAATCATATCCTGTACCCACACCTCTCCCACCCAGTCAACATACTTCTGATTCTAGTGATAGTTGCACCTTATAAATAGAGCAGAAGGGTGTTTTTTTCCCTAAAATTAGTCACCAAAAAATCAGTTTAAGGACTCACTACAGAGAAATGAGTGATGAAATTTCAGAAATGCCATTGCTTTTTTCATATTTTGAAGTATTTCATTTTTCAGGTACTTGCAAAAGAAATAAATGGCTATGTTCCAGGAGGTAGAGAAGGTTTAATTCACATCTACCACCTACAATGCTGCCTTATCCACCTGGCTAGATAATATTCTGGGGTCAGTTGTTCTTAGTCTCTCCTGCTGATGCAATTCCACTTTCCATTAGTACTGCAATATTTATTAAGCTGGGGGGGGCAGGATTTGAAGAGAGAGAGAGATAGGTGGCAGGGAAGGGATTTGAATATGGATTTCCAGCATTTGGGAGTTTACCCTAAGCATTAGGTTACATCCTCTTCAGCGAATCTAGCCTTTATCTTATTTAGTTTCTCTTTCAATACCTCAAATCTGAAATGGTCTATTTAATAAAAAATGATTGTTTTTAGTTATTTATTCCAATGAGAAGAAGTGGCAAAAAAGTTAGGGCATCTTGTGACAGATCTAGAGGCATGAGTTCAGTTCTGCTCTGCGCTCAATTCAAAAGTCACCCCCACATATGACTCAGCTGTAAACAGGTAACCTAGTCATTTCATTTGGAACATTCGGCTGGTTTGGCCTGAGCCAGTTCTCACTCCCTTCTCCAAATAGCTTACCTAGCTACAGTTTACACTTGATAGGATCTGTGGACTGCAACATGGATAAAAATAAGTTGACAGCCTAATACATTAAAAAGAGCTTTAGAAAAAGTGGCATAGTGACACTAAACTCTCAGCAGCAATATCAATTATAGTTTACATATTTCTCAATAATATTTCCCCTGGTAATCTAATAAAAAGACACAGTTGTATTAATAACACACATCAGAATATTCTTATGGTACTCTGGGTATATATAGTATTTTGTAGATTAATTATACATTGATATCTACATACATGTCAGAGAGACCTTGACTGGAAAATGCTTATGACCCATTCCCAGAGAATGCACCATATTTTATCATTCTCATTTTGTCCCCTTAAGATATTTTGTCTTTAATTGCCAAGTTTCCAATCCAATAAAGGCCAGAAAATGTGTGTGATAACCATAGGTGGGAGGGAGAAAAACATGTGGGGTGGGGGCTGAGCATGCATGTGCGCATGGCCCCCTCCCCCCAGAGGGGAAAATCTGTGGGAGAAGGGGTGGAGAGAGAGTGGGGCTGAGCCCAAGCTTGGACCTGGGCTTGGGCTCAGACTCAGGGCCAAGGCCTGCTGTGCCCACATGGCCACTCCTTCCCCTGCACCCAGGGTCATTGCCCAGAGCCGGTGGCACCCACAAATTCACTGCACCCAAGCCCCACACCAGTCTCGGCTGCCTCCCTTCACCACCCCTACTCTGCCCAGCGGGGCCTGGAGCTGGAGACCAGAGCAGGGTCAGACTTGGCTGCACTGCCAGGCCAGAGGGGATGGAGCCCACAGGATGGAGCCCCATGCCTGCCATGCTCCGCATTGTCTCCAGTGCAGCCCAGTGGCTCCTCCAGAGGCATGGCGCTGGGGAGTTAATGGGGGGAGGCATGTGGACCCCTCAACCTTTGCATGGGGCAAGGGTGAGCTGCAGCTGCAAGCTGGGCTCAGCCTCTGCTCCCTGCCTCCACACCTCACTGCTGCTGCTGCTTTGAAAGCAGTGTGGTGCAGCGCCATGTGTCTTGCTTCCCAGCCCGCCCAACAGCAAGGCACACATTCACTATGAATGGGGCCCTGGCTGGGCTGGGTCATGGAAAAATCCCCACAGTGCATCAGAGGGTGGGGAAGGGGAAACGATTTGCCCTTGCTCCTACCCAACTCCCTCCTGCACTGTGGGGGTCTCAATCTGCCCCCCCACTCCCCAAGCCCAAGCAATCATAAATTAAGGAAACAAAGAAACTTACCTGCCTGCTGAGCTGACTGTGATCCACAGGGTATGTGAGTGTGCACACCCCTACCCCCCTGCTGCAGCAGCCTGCGGCCAAGATGCCCTCCAGCCATAGAAGCTGCTCTGCATTTGGGAGGGTCTGACCACGCAACCCCTCCTCCCCACCTTCTGCCACCTATGGTGATAAGCATGAGACATGCCTGTCAGGACCCATGTTATCTCAAGAGACATTTCACAAAAACTTCAAGTATCTATAGCACCCATGTACAACTGGTCACAGCTCTAAAAATCTGAGTCAATTGTTACAAGAAAAATATTACTCTGGGAGTAATTCATTATACAGCATCAATAGTAGTAAGCATTTCTTCTTTGTGAAAATAATTGTGGAAATTGTGCGGGTCGGCTCCCGATCCCATGTGCAAGCCGGGCCCGTCTTTGTGCACACAGGCTGTGGTCAGCAGCCTGGGCACACAGGGCCGGAGAAAACCATGGGGCGGTAAGGTACGTGAGATCTAGAATCAGTTACGGAGGCATAGTGGTTGATTGAAAAGATTATTTACTTACACCCAAGGTGGTCGCAGTGTAGGCTGGATAGCTTTCCAGGCACAGCTCCGCTTGAATCCTCATCGGAGGACTCTGACAAACTCGGTTCTTTGACCCCGGAGTGGTTTAGGCTCCGCGGGTTCGGCAATTCTTTCCTCACAGAGTTGCTGAATCTCCGGGGGTTCTGTTCGGTTCCCAGGTCCCCTGGAGCTGTTAAGACTCCGTGGGTTTGAAAATTGGGTATATAGGATAGGGATACGTCTCAGATTGCGCTCAGCAATGGGAAGAAAGATCGATAGGTGATCAGTCTATCGATCAGCTACCTGCAAGTCAGATCTCTTTAGAGGCACTCTGCAGCGTGCTCAAAGTTCTTCGACTTGGGCGGAAGTCGCATGGAATTTTAAATGGCTAGCAAGCCAATTACTAGCCACCACGTGTGAATAATTTAGCACTGGCCAATAGCGGGACACAAATTTGCATTCGAATAGTGGGAACTCTTTGCACCGTGCATTTCTGTGCTGCAAAGAAGAAATGCACCCTGCAAAGAAAGCTGCAAATT
>NW_005842669.1:555575-577702 GCF_000455745.1 Alligator sinensis | reverse complement strand
GGGTTCTGTTCGGTTCCCAGGTCCCCCGGAGCTGTTAAGACTCCGTGGGTTTGAAAATTGGGTATATAGGATAGGGATACGTCTCAGATTGCGCTCGGCGACGGGGAGAGGCCAGAGGCCGTTTAGACCTCTGTTGCCTTCTTAAGAGAGACGTGTTGGGTCTGCAAGGGTCCACATCGCTTAGAGGTCTTCTCTCTCTCTCTATCTCTCCCTCCGGCTTGGGCGGAAGCCACCCAAGCCTTTTGTACGGCTAGCAAGCCAATAGCTAGCTGCCACGTGGGCATAATTTAGATCTGGCCAATAATGTGGCGCGAATCTTAATACAAATGGCGGGAACTCCTTTGCACCGTGTATCACCATGATGCAAAAGAAATGCACCATGCAAAGAAAGCTGCAAATTGGCAGGAACTCTCTTGCACCAAGGTTCCTCTGTGCAGCAAAAACCCTCGCTGAGCAAGAGGCTCTCATGTGGCAAGAAAATTCCATCATGCCGAGGCACCAAAATCACTGGGTTGTGACAGAAATAATCAAAAAAGTAACAAAATGAAGAGAATTAACAGTCTGATTTTCATCCTGAACTTACCACATTGCAACAAAAAATATTGCAGATGAAATCAATGTCATTTAGACTGCTCAAACATAAATGTAATTTAGATGTCCAACTATATCAATTTTCATCTCAAATATTAAAATTGGCACAAAATGGTCTGCGGTCAATTATACCTGTGTTCACAATTCACAGATACAGACAGAAAAAGGCAGAGAAGGTATAAAATTTTTGATCCTTAATACGAAAATAAATAAATAAAATAAAACAAAATAACCTGCCTATCAGGAGCATCTGAATTAAGACTGTTTTAGACACATGGCCACCACTGTGATTTTGCCTGACCCTGAGTAACCCTAAATCAAGTACCCTCCAATCTTGTACTCAGTTAAGAAATACCTCTGAAATGCAACTCCCTCTCTCAGAAGCACAAGTACATAGTAACCGAGCTAAATTAATAGTCCCATAACATCTGAGCACAGAGTACAGCAAATTTGACAGCCATCATGTTGTAAAACAGGCAGGTGAGGCCCGTACCACAATTTCTTTAAATATGATTATGGAAATGTTATGATCAGCTCTACAATAGGCCTAAAGATACTTCAATAGACTCCTCTGCTGTCTGATTAAGCAAGGGAGTTACGCATACCAGCAGCTAAGTAGCTGAACATGCACATAGAATCATAAAAAAACTTCAGCTGGCAGGGACCTGCACAGATCATTTAGCCCAATTCCCCCAGTCATCCCTATCCAAACCATCCCATGCAAATCCATTGTCTAACCTCTTAGCAAAACCACACAGTCAACTCTGAAACAACCACAACACCCTAATCTGCCACAGGTAAAGCAGGGGGACAACAATGGTCAATGTCCTACTGTTGCATAGGTTATTAAAATACTTGAGGAAGAAAGGTCCATCACCTCCACTGCAGAAGAAAGCAAAAATCTCTACAGTCTGTATCAGTCTGACCATGGGGTAAATTCTTTCCTGACCCCATATAGCAGTCAGAGTGACCCTGAGTGAAGGGGAAGACTCTCTAACCAGGGTTTAAGTTCCAGTAGGAGCATGGGAACACCCAAATCAAAATCCTCAACGTTGGTTACAGCCGACACCCAATACTTCTGAGGAAGGCTAAAAAAGGGGGAGGGAGGGAGGACAGGGGGCTGGTATATAGCAACAGGAGGGGAAAAAATCCTTCCTGACTCCATGTGGCAACCAAAGCCCAGAAGCATGGAAAATACCCATAGTAGAGCATAGGCACCACTACTCCTAGATCATCCCTAAACAATGCTTGTCCAACCTCTTATTAAACACCTCCAATGATGGAGATTCTTCATTTTCCCTAGGCAGTCTATTCCACAGCTTCACTGTTCTAAGAGTGAAGAAGCTTTTCAAAATATTCAATCTAAACCTAATTCATAGCAACTTCAAGCCATTGGTCCTCATCCTGCTCTCTGCAGCAAGAGAAAAGGTATTTTCCCTTTTTTATGGCAACTCTTCAGATATTTGAAGAGTGATATCATGTCCCTTCTCAAATGCCTTTTCCACAAACTGAACATTCCTATTTCCTTCAACCTCTCATGGTTTGCCTTCCAAGCCCCTTACCATTTTTCTCACTCACCTCTGGGTCCTCTAACTTCTCCATGTTCTCTTTAAAATATGGAGCCCAAACCTGCCCACAATATTCTATATGAGACCTAACCAGTCCCAAGTAAAGAGGCACTATCACCTTCTGTATCTTGCACTTAATGCTCCTATAGATGGATCCCAAAACTGCATTGACCTTTTGAGCAGGTGCATCATACCACAGACCCATACTAAGTGTCACTATTGCAGAGACCTGGTGGGACAGATCTTATGACTGAAATATCAACTTTGTTTTGGAGGGATAGATTTGGGAGAAAAGGTTGTGGTGTCACCTTGTATATCATAAAAACATACATTTCTCTGAACCAGGGAACACAGCAAGTGTCACTTGCAGTGACACTTAGTGATGCTTGGCTGGATGGCAGCACTACAGAGAAGGATCTAGAGGTCACAGTAGATCACAGACTCATACATTTTATCCACTGCATTCTCATCATCCATTCAAGTAGTTACTTTGTCAAAGAAGGAGACCTAGTTTGCTTGGAATTGTTTGCTCTTAGTAAATCCATGCTGATTGCTTGTGACTTCTTAACTGTAATCAAGGAGCTCTTTATAACCCAGGAAGTACAAGAACCAACCAGAGGTACCACTCTCCTAGACTTGGTCTTGGCCAAAGGAGGTGATCTGGTATGTGGCTTGAACATTGAGGGTAACCTGGTTGACAGTGACCATGAGTTCATCAGGAGCACTGTTCGACACAAGGGTGACACATCAACTAGCAGGACTGGAGTCCTGGACTCCAAGAATGCTGACTTTAACAGGCTCAGGGCATTAGTAGAGGAAGGGATGTGGGACCAGGGATGGAAGGCCAATGAAGTGCATGAAAAGTGGTCATTCTTCACGACCTTGAAGCATAAAAGAAAACTGTTCCCATGAAAAGAAAAGGTAGCAGAAGGGCTGGCAAGCCCTCCTGGCTCAATAGGAACATTGCGGTCCTCTTGAAAAAGGAAAAGGGAGTGTACACACAGTGGAAGCTAGGGACAGTCCTCAAGGAGGACTATACAACAGTGGTCTGCATTTGTAGAGAAATGATTAGGAAAGCTAAGGCAGTGACTGAGTTTAAGTTAGCCAAGGGAGTCAAGGACAATAAGAAGTCCTTCTTTAGGTATGTAGGGAGCAGAAGGGGGAAAAATGGAAGCATGGAGCCCCCTGCTTAACACCTTGGGACAGCTGGTAACAGACACTCAGGAAAAAAAAATGAATTCCTGAATGCTCAGTTTGCTTTGGTGTTTCACCAAACCAAAGGAAAAGACAAGCAAGATGAGGATCACAGGAGGCATGATGGGAATGATAGCTTCCCACTGTGGATGCTAAGCTAGTGCAAAACCAACCAGAAAAGCTAGACGTTTATAAATCAGCAGGACCAAATGAACTTCACCCAACAGTGTTGATGGAGCTGGCTAAGGTCATTGTGGAACCCCTGGTAAAACTCTTTCAGAGATCATGGTGCACAGGGAAGATCCCTGAGGATTGGAAGAGAGCCAACAGTGTTCTCATCTTCAAGAAAGGGAAGAGGGAGGACCCAGGCAACTATACACCAATCACCCTAACTTCCATCCCAGGGAAAAATCCTGGAAAAACTCATTAAAGAATCTATGTGTGATACACTCGTTGAAAGTAATTTCTGAATGACAGCCAGCATGGCTTCATTGTGGGTATATCTTGTCTTACCAATCTCATCTCCTTCTATGAACAGGTCTCACACCACCTAGACACAGGAGAGAAGGTTGAGATTATATACCTAGACTTCCAAAAGGCTTTTGATCTAGTATCCCACAATATCCTTATGGAAAAATTGGAATATTGTGGGCTTAACAACTGCTCAACAGTTCAGTGGGTGGAAAACTGGCTACATGGTAGGACCCAGAGAGTTCTTATGAATGGATCTGTGTCATCCTGGTGAGAAGTGGCCAGTGGTGTCCCTCAGGAGTCCATGCTTGGATGGTGCTTTTCAACATCTTTATCAATTATTTGGATGTAGGGGTGAAAAGCTCGCTGGCCAAGTTTGCAGACAACACCAAGTTATGGGGGAGTGTGGTCACGCCAGATGATAGGTTGCAGATAGAGGTGGACCTGGACAGCCTGGAGAGCTGGGAAGATCAGAAACAGATGAAGTTCAACACTCAGAAGTGTAAGGTGCTCCATCTGGGAGCAAACAATCCCGAACATACCTACAGGCTCGGTGGCAACGGTTTGACTTGCACTATGGCCGAAGGGGACCTGGGGTAGTGATCGACCATCACACGAACATGAGCCAGCAGTGTGATGTTGTGGCCAGCAGGGCAAACAACACTCTGGCATGCATTTTCCATTGTGTCTCATGCAAAACTAAAGAAGTGATATTCCCATTGTATTCCGCATTGATGAGACCGCAACTGGAATACTGCATCCAGTTCTGGGAACCGCACTTCGACGAGAACGTGGACAAACTTGAGATGGTCCAGAGAAGAGCCACCCATTTGATCAGGGACTTGCAAGACAAGCCATACGAGGAGAGGCTGAGGGACTTGGGCCTCTTCAGCCTACAGAAGAGAAGGCTGAGAGGGGACTTGGTAGCAGCTTACCGCTACATCAGGGGAGTACATCAAGAACTCGGTGAACAGCTGTTCACCAGGGTACCCCTGCGAAAGACCTGGATTAATGAATACAAACTCCTGGAAGGCCACTTCAGGTTCAATTCCAGGAAAACTCCTTCACAGTCAGGGTGTCCAGACTGTGGAATAAACTCCCTCCAGTGGTGGTGCAGCCACCTACCCTGGAAATCTTCAAAAGAAGACCAGATAGTCTCACTGGGGTGAGTTGACCCTAGTTGTCTTTCTTCACCTAGTGCAGGGAGACTGGAGCCGATGATCTACAAGGTCCCTTCCAGGCACTAACAATCTATGAATCTATGATCAGCCTTTCCTACTCTAGATTTTTGCAGATGGATTCCCTTATCATATGCTCCAGTAACTTTCCAGGTATCAAGGTGAGGCTAACTGATCTAGAATTCCCTGGGTCCTCCTTTTTGCCTTTAAGAGGAGCACTATGTTAGGTCTTTTCCAATCATCTGGTACCTTACCCATCTCCCATATATTTGTAAATATTATTGCCAAGGGCTCTCAGATCTTCTCTGCCAATTATTTCTGTATCCTGTTTCTTCTGTTATCTCATTCCTAAGTGATTTCCCTTACTTATCCAAATAATTCTTATTAGGTGTCTGACTATGGCTTTTATTTTGTGGAGGTTGAGGCAAAGTAGCTGTTTAGTAGTTCCATCATCTTTGCATCTTCTGTTAAGAGTTAACCTTGGCTACTTAATAGTGAACTCACAGCTTCCTTGGTCTTTCTTTTCTGGCCAACGTACTTATAGACCCTCTTGTTATCCCTAACCTCCTTCACCTGGGGAAGCTCATATTTTACTTTTGCCTTCTTGATTCTGTCCCTACAGGTTCTTGAAATTTACTGGTGTGCTTTGTTGGTGATCTGCCCATTTTTCCATCATGTGTATGCTTTCCTTTTGCACTTGAGGTGTCCTAGAAGCTGTTTGTGTAGCCACATTCATCTCATGCCATTCCTGTAGTTCCATCACATCAGAACAGTTTCTTGTTGGGCTCCCAATACAGTGCCCTTTGGAAGCTTCCAGCTCTCCTGAGTACCTTTATCCCTCAGTCTGTCCTCCCATGCCCCCAGGCCTATTAATTCCTTGAGTCAGTTAGAATCTGTCTTTTTTATATCTAGTGTCTAAGTTCTGCTGTCCTCATGCTTTCCCTGTCTTAGGGTCATGAATTCTATCATGTCATGATCACTTCCTCCCAGGTTTCCCATCACCTCCACATCTGCCACCAGTTCTTCTCTGTTTGTCAGGACAAAATACAAGATAGATGATCCTTAGTTGTATCCTCTACCTGCTGAAACAAAAGTTGTCCTCCACACAGCTCAGCAACTTACTTAACATTTTATGTTTGGCTATAATTTTCTTTCAGCATGTCTACTAAATTGGAATCTCTCAATAGTACACCTCACAACTTTTGGATATTTTTGACATCTCCTTGAAGACTGCCTCATCCACCTCTTCTTCCTGACCTGGTGGCCTATAATAAATTCCTAACATTATATTGGTGCTCTTTCACCCATTATCTTCATCCAACTACATTCAGATCCATTATCTTCTTCCTCCTGAACCAGGGAACAAATGCATACATTTTTTATATACAAGGTGACACTACCACCTTTTCTCCCAACCCTTTCCTTCCAAAATAAGGTGTAGCCCTCAGTGTTGACATTTCAGTTATAAGAGCTATCCCACCAGGTCTCTGCCATACTAAGTCAGATCACACAATATTATTCAATATTGGCTTGAACTATCAAGCCAGTTTCTCTCCTCTTTCCTTTATAAGCTATTAGACAGTCTATAGTTCATGTAAGATATTAGACCAATTGTGGTACAATACGTGTAATCTCATAGCTTACTACTTGCACTCTTCAGTTCTACAGTATGTTTCTGTTATGCTTGCTTCAATGAAATACACTTAAGTCTATTTAGGAACTTTTCAGTAGTTATTATGAGTGCCTGTAGATGTGCTGGGAGGCTGCTCTGATGCACTTTAAATTACAGTGCATTGGAGAAGACTCAATTAATTGAGTCTGCTGTAACATAGTAACTAACATGCTCCAGCAATCTCCTGCATCTCATGTATCAGCATCCTTGCACTTCAAAATGGTGGCAAGGGCACTTTACCTAAAGCTTGTTGAATGAGCTTTATTTCAAGTCCCCCCACTGCCATTTTGAAGCACGGGGATGCTGATACACAAGACATTGCAGCACTTTAATTAGAGCGGCTCTCAGAGCCTCCCCCCATTCCCAGAGCACAAGTAAAATTGCCCAATATTTCATATCAAAAGAGTCACAGTAATAGGAAGGACAAATTCTACTGCTCCAAAAGGACACACCCCTTGGGTTGTCATGCTGAGATGCTCTAGGAATATCCCAGTATCAATTGTGTCAAAATCCTCCAGGAGTATCTACAAAAGGGCATTGGAGGCCTACCAAGTAATTTACCCTGCATCCTTACTGCAAAGTGGATATATTCCAGTCCAAATTAAAAACAGAGCTGAGGCTCTAAAACTCATAGCCATGAAGCCTAGCCTCAAAGTAAATCAGAGTGGTCTGTTTAGGTTGGCGGTAAGGTGGGATAGGGCTAAAACCCAAGTCACAATTCAGGGTTAACTCTACAATTTAGACCTTCTCAAGTAGTATCAGGACCTGTGGAACATGGATGCAGCTGTGACGCCATTCAGTTGAGAGGAAGTACATGCATGTCCTCAGTTCCCTTTAATACACTGTAGCTAATGACTTAGGAAACATGCAAAAAAGAGGGCCTAGACCCTTAGTTATTGGCAGTCTTCTGTTTTTATCTTGTTTGATAATCCTTTAGAAACAGTTTTGAAACTCATTACAAATGAATTCAAGTATACAGTGGAAAACATATGCTGGCCAGATGGCCCATGGTCTTATACTTAAGCATCCATATGCTTGAAATGTATTTGCAGATTGTTGTTAACAGACATGTGGCTTAGACTCACATGCATGATACTTGGCAGGAAAAGACCTTACAGATGTTGGAAATATTCCTTCTACTACAGAAAGGCTTTGCTAAGACTACACTGTAATGGAAAATCTGTGGATTTTCTGAATATTTCTGCAGAGTAACAAAAGATTTCAGTACTATTTATCAGGATCAAACTTTTTTGTAAGGAAGAGGCAGTCGTTGAACTCTAATTTAATATTAAACTAATTGAAAGGATGATTTCAGACTAAAGTTCTTGTTATCAAGTCTTACTTCTAGATGAAAACTTTTATTTCTTTAAGGAATTATATTGAAAAGTTCAACTGAATACCTGCTAGAACTGATGATCTATTTGTAGTAGGAAAATGATGCTACATACATTGAAGTAAAAATGACTAAGGGCATTTTTATGTGTTGTGGGACATGGCACCGGGCACTTTAATTAGTGAGCTGCTCTAATTAAAAGCACATACATGTCCCATGTATCAGCAACCCTGCATGTCCCCATGCTGAAAAAATGGTGGCAGGTCACTTTGAACTAAAGCTCATCAAACATGTTTTATTTCAAAGTGACACGCTACCATTTATTCAGCGCAGAGACACATGGGTACACTAATACATGTGACATGGAAGGCTGCTGGAGCATGTCAACTTCTGTGTTCCAGCAGACTCTATTAATTGAGCCTGCTCTGACGCGCCGGATTTCCAACATATCGAAGCAGGCTCCCTGCTCGTGTATAGGAACCCCAAATACCCTGATCATTGTCTGAAACGACGTTAGAAATTAGATCTCTTAAAAAAAATAGCCCTGCCACTGATTTGAAGGAATAAATACTCCATAGCACTGTCAGAGTGCCATATTTTGATTTTTTTTTTTTTTTAATCTTATTGGGTCAACATACAAAATTCCTTCTTGACAAAACAAAATATTTTAAGATCTACCTAAAGCTTAATATAACATAAAGAAGTTCCTTTCATAGTAGAGTATTAAAATGAACAACTGGTTAACTTTCATGAAACACGTGCAGTAGATCTAGGTACCTAGAAGTCATGAGCATGGTGCGCAAGGCCATTTTTTTAATTAGACATTGTGGGTTTGTTGGCACTCTAGCCAAAAAAATGTTGCCTACCTCTGACTTAGACTAGAATCTCCCCACCCCTTTCTTTCCCTCCTCCTACAGGTTAACCTTGAGCAGTTCTGAAATAAGAGGGTGTTTATAAGTGTTATATTTAGGTTTTGAAATAAGAGGGTGTTTATAACTGTTATATTTAGGTTACTCTAACCAAACTTATGGCAATCTATATGGCTGAATGCATAAGGGCATTTTTACATGTGCTTCCAAAGCTAACACTAGGCACGTTTAATTAGCAAGCCATACTAATTAAAAATGGCCAACGCTGTGTTGGGAGCAAGCGTATCAGTGGCACAGTACACTTCAGCCCTGATAAAATGGCAGCGGTGCTCTCAGAACTAAACCACATTGAATGTGTTTTAGTTTAAAGTGCACCATTACCATTTTCTCAGCGCTGACATGCACTGTGCCACTGATACATGTGATGTACAAGACCGCCACAGTGCATCGATTTATGTGCTCAAGCAGACTTGATTAATCGAGTCTGCTCCAATGCTTTGGATTTCCAGTGCGTTGGAACAGACTCCCCACATGTAAGTGCCCTAAGTGTTCACAGGGTTTAAGTTGCCCTAAAAATGGTCTGCCCAATCTAAAGTTAGTTCACGTAACTTTAGATCAGTCTGGGTTAACCCAGTCTAAAATGAGTTAACTCAGCCTGATGGATGTCTGCACATATTTACAGCCCAGCAATGGTGTGGGAAAAGCTAACTGCTCACCACAAGCTCAGGGATGTGCTGTTTTCAATTCCACCCAACCCCCAACTACTACTCACCAAGACCAGGCAGCACCCCTGCCAAAAGACCACTAGTCCCTCCCCTCCTCCTCCCTGGCTTACTTACCTTTGGTTCCCTGCACAAACACAACATGCAGCAGATCCTGATTCAGGTTTAAGCAGCTCAAAGTAAGCTGCCTAAACTGAATTATGTCATTTGAAAACTTGTTTGTATCCATAAAATGCAAGTGATTTTACAGAGCATTGATCTTAATTTGGTGTTTTCATTTTTACACAAATCAACTTGTTGCAAAATAAACAGAAAGGATCTTAAGTTTAAGCAGAATCTATTACATTGTTGTTCATTATTTTCCTTGCAAACTTCAATATGTTGCCATTCACTCAGGAAACAATGGATATGTTAATTTAAAAACTAAAATCCCCAATCATGGCATTGAAATCTTGTGTTGATCATCATCCTGGCTTTGTAAGCCTAGAGAATACTAGTTTCCTTTTAAGATTACCCATTTATTAACACTTGTGTTAGCGTTCAGTGTAATTATACATTCATTCTCATCACTTCTTGAAAGAAACAAAAGGAATATGATATAAGAACTTAAGACCTGTCATTTACTGGGTCAGACCATAGGTCTATCTTGTCCAGTATCCTGAGTAACAGGGACGGTGAGTGGATGTTGAAAGGGAGAGTGAAGTGGGTATGACCAGCAAGTTTCCCTCAGCAAAGAACAGGTCAGAATTATTTTTACACTGTGAATTCTTATTTGAAATCTCTAGGCTTATAGTTTGAATCATGTTTTCAAATGTCACTGTTAACACTGCATAGCACCCTGCAGCACCTTTGAAAGGATCTCAAAGCACCACAGGAAGTCATAGCATCCTGGCTGAGAATCATTAGTCTGGAGCCCTGACTGAAAAATATATCTATATACATCTATTTGTCAAATGTACATTACTGGGACAGAACATCATCAGGTAGTAGGCAGAAATATGATCATCAGGGATCTGAGTTTTCCATTTCCCATAGAACAATGGAGAGAAATATAGATTTTTTTTCATCATGCAAGGGACCAGAGGGAAGAGGAGGGAAGAGGAGGAAGGTGGTCAGGCAGGGAGTGCCATGTGCATGTGCATGCTCACACATGAATATAGCCACCAGGCAGCCTGGAGTGCAGCTCCCTGCAGATAAGTCTGGCAGGGGGAAGGGGATTGAAGCAACCATAGGGAGGGAATTGGGCAGGGCTGGGGCTGCTGCCCAGCCTGGGCGGTGCATGGGGCATGGGGCCAGAATGCATGGTAGCAGGGCCCGACAGGGAGTGGGACAGAGCCACAGGCAGCTTATCTGGGGGCCAGTGGGGTAAGGCTGGCTCCTTGCTGCTGCATTCACTCTTGAGGGAAGAGAAAGGGGAACATTGCTTCCCAAAGATGTGCATGGGGCAGGGGCAGGAGGTGGGTGCAGGCTGCCCACTGTGGGCTGAGGGTCCCTGCCCTGCTACACTCCCCCTGTGGCCTCTGGGGCTCAGCATTCAGGACCTACCGCAGCAGGGTACAGTCGGTAGGGAAGCTCCTTGCTGCTGCAAGCCCCATGCCACACTGGTGAGGTGTGCCCTGCCTGCCCAGCAACAGAAGGGATGCCAGTGCACAGTTGCACCCTGGGTGGACAGGGAGTGCCTTGCCATGACAGCATAGAGTTCCCAGTAGTGGCACAAGCTTCCCTGCCCGGCCCCACTCAAACTAGCCACACCAGTTTGGGGCCCCAGGGGGAAGGCAGCAGGGTGGGGAGCCCAAACTCACAGCAGGCAGACCACTCCCACCCATCCCCATGGGTTTCAGTCTGGCTGTGCCACCTGTGGGGGATGGGGAGCCAGGCTCCATGTTCCGCTCCTCCCTGGCAGCTACCACCTCCCATGGGTGGCAGCCAGTGCTCAGGTGCTGCTGTGGGGCTGTGGGCTTGAATCCCTGACCTCATAGCCCTGGCAGCTGGGAGCTCCCTCTGGCAGGGGTTGTGGGGGTGAGCTGTGGCTAGGGAGTGAGGGGCTCCAGAAGGGGTGGTGGGGCCTGGACCTGAACCTGGTGAGTGATAGGGGCAGAGGGAACTCTGATTTTCCAGGATAAAAACCCCCAAATCTTAGAATTTAGAATAGGTATTTAGAATTTATTTTACTATGGTGATTGAGGTACTGGTAGGCTTGCAAACTGCTTTAAACTTATAAATATATCAATAAAACATCATGTTCAACTGATACCTATATTTAGGTGTTTCATTTTAATCATGGATTTGGGTTTGTTTTTTTTAATCAGATAATTTGCAATTTTTAAAATAGAGAAAACCAGGATCCTTGATGATCATGCAGAAAGCCTAACTTGCACACACAAACTAAGTGAACAAAATGTGTGTGTATAATCTACACTTTTCTTCATATAACCAAAGCCCTCAAGCCTTTGTACTTCCAATTCATATCCATTAAGTACTCAAACTTTAATAGAAATTTTGCCTGAATGAGGACAAATCAATCCAGTCAGTAATCATATTAATACATCAGTAAGCAATTCTGCTTCTTGATAAGTCTAAGTAATGCCATTACATCAGCTACAGTTATACAAGTGTAACAGAGGGAAAAGTTCATTTAACGTATTTGAGTCCCAGTTCCTACAAATGGATCAAACACGATGAGTTTTTTTTATTCAGTGGAGCCCTGCATATTTCCCTGGAGCTTCCTCTAGAAACATGGCTTTATGTAAACAATCCCAAATGAAGCCAATAGTCCTCACTGAAGCTCATGGTGCAAGCCAACCATGTACTCAAGTGCTTTGCAGAATCAAAGCATAGTAAGATTTTAAGTTCTTTGGGGAAGGAATTTTCTCTTTACCTGCAGAATAGCTAACACAGTTTGGAATCTAGAAATTATTATTTAAAAAACAAAATATACATTTAACTTTAAGGTTACATATAAAGCCGAGCAAGAAACGGTTTTCATGCCCCATGAAAATTCAAAGGATTTTATTTGTCCTGAATCACAACAAAGTCAAACTCTCAGTTTTTCACTCCATATTTTATAGGTTCATGCTGAAAACATTTCAGTAATGGAGATGTTTTTGTAAAGTCAAAGTGTTTTGCAGTCAGGAACTTTTTTCCCCCAAATTCACCTTTTCCCCAAAGGTTTGATTGCATTTAATTTTTCAGGGAAAAGCATTATTTAGAACAAAAACAACAACTTCCATCCAGCTATAGAAGATAAATTCAAAAACATAAAATGCCACAATAAAAGGTATTTGTTGATCCTGGCATATACACTATGATATTGTCCAAGGGTCTTCTTACATCTTATACTGTGAGCTGTACAAATTTTGATCATTAGGGATATGCGAAGCTTCAGGTGCTGATTCAATCCATAGGAGATTCGGCTTGATTCAGCGGCCAAATCTCCAAATCCAAATCAAATCAGAGGACCAATTACAGGTGCTGAATCAATTTGAATCTCCCTGAACCAATTCAGGCCCCCCTGAGCACCCCGCAACTCCCAACCACTCTCCCAAAGCCCCAGCCCCATCAATAACTGCCCCGCCAGGCCCCAGCTCCCAGCTGTTTAAAAAAAAAAAAAGCCCTCACTCACCGGGTGCTACCGGGTGGGGGGGGGCAATCCCTGCTGCCCCCTACTGCTCCATGCTGCATGGGGGGCTCTGCCATGAGCCCCCTGACCCCTGCCCACTCCCCCAGATCCTCTCCATGGCTGCGCCACCCACCCCAGCTCCCAGCCCTTTACAAAAAACAAAACCAAAAACCCTGGGCTCATCAGCTGCTGAAGGGGCCTTGGGGCTTCATGGGGCTTATGGCAGAGCCCCCCCCCCCCATGTAGTGCAGGGCAGTGGGGGACAGCAGGGAGCCCCTCCTCACTGGGCAGGAGCCGGTCAATCTGGGGAGGGTTGGGTTTTTTTTTAAAAGGATCAGGAGCTAATTCTTTCAGCTGAATGTCCAAATCAGATTTGGCTGAATCGATTCAAGACAGTGATTTGAATCACCGAATTGAATCACTGTCCCTCAAATTGGTCACATCCAAATCTGAAGCGAATAACAGCCACTTTGTCTAGGTCTATTGATCAGTGTTAGTGCTAGCTTGAGTTTAGAACACTTACACATTCAGGCCAGCAGGGACCTGGAGGACTGAAAGATAAAAATCCCACTTTCCCCACCTCCCATTCCAGGCTTCCCCCCCTTCCCCCAGTTCTTCCCCATCCCTTGTATTTTCCTCCTGCTCCTCAAGGTTCCTCCCTGTCCTCCACACTGCTGGGGCTCCCTCCCCACCACTTACTTGCGACTTCCTGCATTGTCTGTCCTAGGGGAGCCAGCAGGAAAGGGTTAACCTGCCAGTCAAGCTGCCTCTGACACTGCCAGGCTTCTGCTCTTCTCCAGGCTGATCCCACTCAGAGAGCAGTGTCAGCAGCAGGGCAGGCAGGGTAACCCTTCCCTACCTGCTCTCCCTGGATAGATAGCATGGGCAGCCAGAAATAACCTGGGGCAGTGAGCAGGAATCTGGGGTGCTAGAGAGGGCAACAGGCCTGATCTGGGATAGCAGGGGAGGGTGGGGTGAGTGCAGTTTTTACACTACGGTATAACCTAGAGTGGTTATATCTTAGTTGTAACACAAGCTGGGTAACACAGATCAGAAATAATCCTGCCCAGTAATTACATGATTTTGAACTACCTACTAAGCATTCAAAACTAGTTTCAGGTGTTAATGTGTGGACAATCCAGGGGTTAATTCTGAAAACCAAGTACTATTTTTCTTGCAAAACCCTGCCTCAGTCGTTGGCCAAGATAAATGTTATTTGGCTGGAGCCAAGCGGGACAGCCATGCCGGGGGAGCTAGGAGAGTGAGCGGGAGTCAGGGGGCACTCGGGGGGCTGGAAGAGCAGGCAAGGGATGGGGCCTGGCAGGGGTCCCCCCATTGTCCCTCCCCCCCTCCTCCATCTCCCCCTCTCCCACCTCCTACTTACCAGCATGGAGTCTGGGTCCAGCTCCCTGCTGCAGCAAGTGGAGCTGCCTGAAATCACCGAAGCTCTCTGAATCTTTTCCAAATTAATTCAGACGGATTTGAGTCATTTTGGACCTTTTAATTGATTCAATTCAGATTTGGTAATTTGGCCACCAAATCAGGTCAAATCTCTTCCAAATTGAATCAGCACCCAAAACTTCGCATAGCCCTACTTTGGACACTTAATATTCTCTGGAGAACTGAATCTAAATTTCAAAAACATAGTTGTATAGCCTTTTATATATGCATCACAAGCCCCTCCACCTAAAGTTATAAGTAAACAAACAATTATTCATAGGTTATTTCTATAACCTATATTAGGTTACCAGTGCCAGAGTCAATTCAGGATATAACACTGAGAAACTGAAATCAGAAACATACAAAAACCAAGGAAGTCAGATATTGCCTGTAGCATACCTTATATTTCATAGAATAAGTTAGAGTATATGATGAAAAAGAAATTGAAGTTATATGGAGAAAGGAGTAATCCCTGAAGCACAGAAGCCATCTCCAAAATTTGCTAATCAGACATTAGCACTCAGTACTAAGTCATTTCTAACATACTTGATGGATGTAATAGCTGCCCAATTACCATATTTACTTGAACACAAGTTTTTCTCCTAATCAGCATGTGGGGTGGGGGGGAAAGCCCTCATTTTATATTCGCATAGAGTACAGAGTCTTAATCTGACAGGAAAGAGAAGGAAAAAGGGCTGTAGATGGAAGAAGTTGGATGGGGCCAAGGGCAAACTGTCTACCTGACCCCCAAGCTGTATTTTCCCTGCTATAGTAGTGGGAAGGGGAGAAATTGAGACAAACCTCTAATAATTAAATTATATACTTGGAAAAATTATATCAAATTTATAAATTGTCCTTATATAGAATCTAATTATTCGGGGGCTATCTTATTATCAGGGTCATCTTATATTTGAGTAAATATGGTACAAACTCAGCAATCAATTATTCTCTTATCATTAAGAGACATGACCAAATCTGGTTTACATCATTATATTTTGGCTGATACACAGCTTCAAAGTAGTATTTCAAAAAAAAGTCAGAATCAGGATATGCTAGTACTTGTGTTCAAACTCCTATTAAAAAACACATACTGAGTGATTACATCCCCCAAACTCACTCCTGTACATTACTGGCTATTGCTATAGAAAGAACTAATTTTTCAGTTTATAAAAAACACAAAGAAAAAAATTCAATTTTGATTAAATGGAATTTGATTTTGAATAATATTATGTTCTGTTTCCAAACAATGTGCTTTATATAAAAATATAGAAACATTAGAAAAGCATCAGAAAAAAATATTCTACAATAATAATTGTAGAATAATAAGCATCAGAAAAAAAGAGACCCTGTAACGCCACAGCCAAATCAGCGGCTCCTTTCCCCTCACAGCTCAGCCCAGGTACCTTTTAAACCTGGCCCTGGCTTGCCTCATGTGGATGTCATCCACTGGGTACTGCCCAGCCAGATAGAGAAGGAACTAATAAAGTGGTGCGGCTACACTCAGCACTACACCTGTTCATTTTCTTCTCCATCAGCAGGTAAGTCGGTGGGATTCCCCGCCAGGGTGAGCCTGCCTCCCATGGTTCCCTGGGGGCCCCTCGAGGGGCTGGGGGGCTTGCTACGGTCTCTGCCGCCACAGGCCCCAAGAAAAAAAGAACACAACAAACTGGGTAAAATATACGTGAAGTCACAATGGGCACCTACATACATGATTAAATTCTGCTCTGATGTGTGCTAATTAGCACATTTGAGCAGATTCAATTAACTGAGTCTGCGGTGAATCTGCTGGAGCGTGGTAATTAGCCTTCATGTCACATGTATTCAGCGTCCCCATCTTTCAAAATGGCTGCAGGGGCACTTTAACTAAAGCTCATCAAACAAGCTTTAAAGTGCCCACACTGCCATTTTGAAGCACAGGACACTGAATACATGTGAGGCTGTGGGTACTTTAATTACAGCAGCTATCAGAGCTGCTATAATTAAAGTGCCCCCCCTCCCACTCTGAAGCATGTGTATAGACGCCCAAAATGTTTCAGTGGATCAGGACCCAAGTCTGATTTTTTAGTGAAAAATAGTTCAGATGAAAGTTGTCTTCCAGCTTTGGTAATAAAAGCTGAAGAGTGCTTCTCTACATAAAGGAGGGACAATGGCTGTACATATTACAATCATCACATGCCTTTGTGTTATTTTAGTATAAAAATGTATTCATTATTTAACTATATCAGTCTTTAGTGAAAAGAAGTCTGCCTTTATTATATGACATTTCCTATAGAAATAATGTTTCCTCCTAAAATGCTGCAATTTTGAGAAAATTAACCAAATGCTTGCTGAAGAAACTTTGTCTTGGCGACGTTCAAGGACAGACCAAGTATCTTATATGAAGTATTGAAGAGATCTAGGGTCGCTTGCACATCCTGTGCAGAGTGAGCCATCTAATAAGAAGATGCTAACAGTATCTCAATACCAATGTACCGGGTCAGCACTGGATCTCTCTCTAGGAAATGAGATGTTTCACATAAATGAAAGTAACCTACTTCCAATGTGGAGAAAAGGGAAAACCTGCTCTTTATCCTCAGTTTTCTTGTTTTCCCTCTTCTTCTGCTTCCCCATCCTCCACCATATGATATTCAATGTATATATATCCATCTATTTATCTTTCATGTAAACCATACTGAAAGATTCAAGCTTCTTTCAGTTAAAATTTTGGGTGTTTGCCTACCTTATCCTGCATAATGCTGAACATCAGGAAAGCCAACCAAGAAATATACCTTGCTGGCCAAAAAGGTAAAGAGAACTAGCAATTTAAATTTTGTCAATTTATGCCACAATTTATCCAAAGTGCTTTACAATACTTTTGAGTAAACTGTGCTGTCAGGTGTTATTGTGTTTTTGCTCTTCTGGATCCCCAATCCATAGTTTCATACCCTTACCTTCTCCAAGGTAGAAAGGAAGAAGCACATCAAAAGTAAATGCTTCAGTGTTAAACAAGGGAGCATATAGCTTCCCGGTTCAGGTTGTCTTACCACGGCCCATGGAATAACTTGACTGAAGAAGTAAGAATTATTCTTTACATTGTTTGATGCCTCCTTTCAAATTCCGGTATTCTATTCTGGTTCGTATACAGTACTCATTACAACAACAGACAGATCCCTGGAAAGTGTTCTGACATAAAACAATTCATTTTTTCTTCCTTGTCTCAGTGGGAAATGGTATGGAGTTTTATTTTACTAGTCAAGGGTTAACTGCATACCACAGTATACAAGAGAGCATTTGGCCCTATGTACATGTACTGGGCATGTCTACACATTCATTAATGTGCCATAGTTATGGCAAATTAAGTTTAGTACTTTCATAACCAAGTACTAAATCAATGCGTAGTAACTGGCACTACTGTGCAGTAGTGCTGGTGCATGGGTTTTTACAGATGCTAACTATGCAATAGCCTAATACTACTGTGCAGTAACATATTAGCATGGGTTTTGCCCAGCATGCTACTATGCAGTGTTATTAGGCTACTGCAAAGTTAGTGTTTCATGTAGACGTACCCACCATGTCTTAATAAAATTGAAAGACTGATTTGATATTATTTTACATAGACTACTCTGTACTTCAGACAACCATTCTTCAGCACATTTTCTTTGGCCACATTTTTGAACAATATAGATTCCCTTCATCAGTAGGCTTAGGTTCCCTGATGCCTGTGAACAAAAGTGATCCTCCAAATAAGTTTGGATGCCCTGGGATGAAGCAGTATTCCATAGAAAAAAAATCAATTTAGTTTTTAAAAACCTAAGAGCAAACATATTTGTCAACCTCCTCTACTGCCAGTCATGTTTTGAGAAAATTGGAATCCTACTTTCAAAACCTTGCATCTGACCTGGCCATAAGAAAAGCAGGCAAAGAACAGCTACCAACAAATTGAGAAAGGAGCGTGCATCAAGAAAAATTGTGGCTTTATTGGGTGACCTGGAATTGCTCTATAAAAATCATCGTGACAGTGAAAACAAAGACTGTGGATGGTTATTATAAGAGTCCTGATCTGTTATAAATTATGTATGCTTGTGTGCATGGAGCACACTTAAAATACAGGATGGTGTAGTATAACAAAAGATTTTATTGGTATTGGTTTGAGATGACAACATTATTCACAAGGGCCAGTATAACATTTCTACAAGGCTATCACATCAAGACTTCTGCATGTACTTCATGTTTTATAGGATAACCATTTCTGCAATCTCTTTTGCAATACAGAACTCTGAATTTTACTGGTCCTATTTTTCATATCCCTTTACCTATATTAAAAAAAAAAAAAATCAGGCTCCTTTAACACCATGATTCTTGTTGTACAGGTTTCTCAGAGGAAGAAAGATTATACCTAATAAAAGTTAGGTAACTCAGATTTCTTAACATAAAACTACAATGTTCTTATGGAAGGAAAAGTTAATATCCTCTGACCAGTCAGGAGGCACAAGGGCCTAATACTTTTGATTAGTATTTCAAAGTGGATTAAGGAATATTTTACTTTAAATCTGTCCAGGGAGGTAGAGAAGAATGTCTCTCCATCATCTGAAGTATCTCTGCCTCAGCTCTACCCTCTTCTTCATAGCTGATGTTGTCCTTGCTTTGAGAAAGGACAGATAGGATGCTTGCAGATGTATAAAAAAACCCCATGGTGCTTTACTTGAAACTCAGCACGTTCCTGTGCCAAGCACTGTGCACCCTCAAAAGAGACAGCATGTTACTTCAGCTTGGTTCAACAAATGTCTGCAAAGATTGGGTATTTTAGTGGGGCTTTTTTGGTGCTTTGGGATGATTGAGGGTGCATCTACGTGACATGCTACATTGCCATAGCAACGAGCTATGGCAACGTAGCTCATCACTATGGCAATGTACATTGGCGAGCAGGAACCATGATGTCAATGCTACTGTTCAGTAGCAATGAGCTACTGTGCAGCAGGGTTGGAAATGACCCGTGTGCTGCCAGGACTGCACAGTAACAATTGCACATTTGGGCACACGTACAGACACACCCACTATTAGCGTTAGCTAAAAGCACCAAAATCTCTACTGAAGTGTCCTATCTTTACAGATGCTGCAGAGCTGGGCTGAAAGAAGGCACTGTTTCTTCTGGCAAAGAGAGTTTTATTATTATTATTTAATGTCTGTGAGCAGCTATAAAAATCACAACAGGTCAGACCTCCTCTAAGTGAAGGATTCACAAGAGTTCCATTGTTTAAATAATGTTTGCTTATTTCAGAAGCATAACTACCTAGTTTTGCACCCTAGGCAAAACTTCCCTGTGCTTGAAGGGAGCAGAAGAGAAACAGGAGGAAGAGCAGGAAGGGAAAGGAAGGTGGCAAGACTTGGGAGCGGGGAGGAGTTCTCTGCCTCAGGGACTTAAAGGCCCTAGCTGTTGCTATGCTCCCAGGATAGCACAGAGCTGCTCTTGTCTGGCTTCAACTGTAGGCAGCACAGGCCTGCTCCTGCTGCGGCAAAGATTCTGAAGTAGGGCACTATTCCAATGCCCTCTTTAAGTCAGCCCCCAAGGATGGTCCCCCACTCACCCCACTTCACGCACACTAGATATACTGCCTCTTGTCTCCTAAAGGCACACCAGAAAAAGTGCTAAACCCCTGGTATACATTTCACTACAGGCACCAGCTCTAAGGCCCAAACTCTAAGGTGAAACAGCAAGCTGCTCTAGTCTATCATTTATCCTGAGTTCAGAGCCACAAAGGTAAAACAGTGGGAAGGTAATAGCAGAAGGGTAAAATAGTACTCCGTCTTCAAAAAAGGAATGGCACATCCTGCATCTATTGGACTAAATAACTCTTGAGGTCCCCTCCAAAATTATATTTCTAGTGCCACATTGGTTGGTTTGCCTGCTGCTTAATAGGCCTGTGTGAATACACTTTGGATTTGGATTTGGCCAATTCGGAGGATAGATAAGAATCACTGTCCCGATTCAATTCAGCTGAATCGGATCCAAAAGATTTGGTGCTGCTTCAGAGATTTGGCCATAGACTAAACAGGCAGTTGACACAGCTACCTCCACCTGGTAAGTCTGTTGGGGTTGGGGGAAGGTGAAGAGACAGGGCTGGGACAAGCTTCCCAGCCGGGGCAGGAAGGGCACATTACTCAGGGAGCGGGGTGGAGGGGTGTGGGATGCGGACGTGGCAGTGCTCAGAACTGGGGTTCTGCCCTGCAACCACTTTCCCAGCTGGGGTGCAGGGGGACAGGACGCAGGTGCAGCTCACTCCAGGCAGAAGGGGGCAAGCAGCAGCAGGGCATAGACTCACCTCCCAGTACTGCCATCCCCACATCAGCCCTGGAAGTGGGGGACTCTGCTCTGCTGCTGCTTGCTAGTGAACACTGGGAGGCGGGTGCTATCACCACTTGCCAGTCGGTGCAGATAAGCTGCCACTGCCGCCGCTTGCCCATCAGTGTGTGTGTGTGTGGGGGGGGGGGGGGCTTCGGGCACTGCTGCCACTTGCCAGCTGGTGCAGAAAGGCATGGGTTGTGGGCACGGCAGCGCTGGGAGTGGGGGCTATGCCTCCCTGCTGCTTTCCCCCTTCCACCTGGAGTGATCCATGCCCACATCCCACTGCCCCGCCCCATCTGAACAAGTGGCAGCAGGGCATAGCCCCTGCTCCAAGCACTACTACGCCCACATCCCCCCCGCCTCTTCAAGTCCTGTGTAGCTTATCCTAGCCCCAGCCGCAATCCCTCCCTCCCCACCATGCCACTTCCCTCCCCGCTCCCCCAACAGACTTACCAGCTGGAGGCAGCTGTGTTAGCTGCCTGTTTAGTCTACGGACAAATCGACGAATCGATTCAGATGCTTTGAATCAATTTGGAGCTTTTAAATGGCCTCCCTATTCGATTCAGATTCAGATTCAGAGATTTGGTCCCCAGATCAGGCTGAATCTCCTCCAAACTGAATCAGTTACTGAAGCTTCACACAGCCCTACTGCTTAAGCCTTTGGGCAAGCCTTCTTATAGGTTTCTCCTGGAGACCTCCACTAGCAATTTGTTGGTATAGCCCTTCTTGGCTGCTCCCTATATGTTTTGCCCAGACATTGTTCACTTTCCCACTGCAGACACTTGACCACAGATCCAGCCTCCTCTCCTATTAAAGACCCCCAGGGGAAAGGGAAAGTGTCATTTATTCCCTTCCTCTCAGGACTATAGTTTGATTGAAAAGGAAATTAGGCAGATAGCAATGGAAGTCCAAACTCCTCATTTGTTGACACCATCAGTCTTTGCCTGGAGAAACTGATCCTGCAGCTCAGACCTGTGCTACATATTCCAGAAAGTAGGTCAGGAGACAGAGATGAGATAGTTTCATAGTTTCATAGTTTTAGGGTCGGAAGGGACCTAATAGATCTTCTAGCCCGACCCCCCGCCAGGGCGGGAGAACAACAAAAGAACCCTAAACAAAAAACGGGACTCAAATGAGTCCAGCCAGTT
>NW_005842669.1:541664-553073 GCF_000455745.1 Alligator sinensis | reverse complement strand
CCTTTTCTGCCTTCTCTATCCCGCCTGTACAGCCTATAGCCCCTAATGTTAACTGCCCAGTCATGGGACGAGTCCCACCACGTCTATGTTAACCCTTCGACATCTGGATTTGAACTAGCTATTCTGAGGGCGAGTTCCTCCTGTTTGTTCCCCATGCTACGAGCATTGGTGTACAGGCATTTAAGGCCTTGCAAGACTGTGTGCCCCCCCACCCCCTGATTAGCCAGACCATCAGGACCCCTGTTACTTACCTTTGCACCCCTTGCCCTGATGGCAAGACCCCCATTACTTACCTTTGCACCCCTTGCCCTGATGGCAAGACCCCCATTACTTACCTTTGCACCCCTTGCCCTGATGGCAAGACCCCCATTACTTACCTTTGCACCCCTTGCCCTGATGGCAAGACCCCCATTACTTACCTTTGCACCCCTTGCCCTGATGGCAAGACCCCCATTACTTACCTTTGCACCCCTTGCCCTGATGGCAAGACCCCCATTACTTACCTTTGCACCCCTTGCCCTGATGGCAAGACCCCCATTACTTACCTTTGCACCCCTTGCCCTGATGGCAAGACCCCCATTACTTACCTTTGCACCCCTTGCCCTGATGGCAAGACCCCCATTACTTACCTTTGCACCCCTTGCCCTGATGGCAAGACCCCCATTACTTACCTTTGCACCCCTTGCCCTGATGGCAAGACCCCCATTACTTACCTTTGCACCCCTTGCCCTGATGGCAAGACCCCCATTACTTACCTTTGCACCCCTTGCCCTGATGGCGTCTCCTCGTCTTCCTGCAGCCCCCTCCCCCGGCGAGTCTAGTTTAAAGCTCGCCGTACGAGATCAGCCAACCTGGAAGAGAAGACACGCTTGCCATTAGGGGAGAGATGAAGTCCATCCCGCCCCAGCAATCCCCGCCCCGAAAGCATGGGTCATTGTCAAGGAACCCAAGGCCTGCCCGGCGGCACCAGATGCGTAAGCGCTGGTTGACCTCACCAATGCAGGCCCCGTGCCTCTGTCCCCACCCCCTCACCAGAAGAAGAGAGGAAAAAACCACCTGCGCCCCCGTCTCCTTCAGCCTGGTCCCCAGAGCCTCAAAGTCCCTCATAATACGGTCAGGGTTGCCTCTTGCCACGTCGTTCGTACCCACATGGACGACAACCATGGGGTACCGGTCTGCAGGCCGGATGCAGGCCGGGATCCTCTCCGTGATGTCCCTGACCCGAGCCCCAGGCATGACGCAGACCTGCCGTGACATGGGGTCGGGCCTGCAGATCGGACCTTCCAGCCCTCGCAGGAGGGAGTCCCCGATGACTAGGACCTTTAAAAAAATCTGACTTTGCCTTAAATTATTAAAATAATAACAGAGAGCAGAGATGGGCTGTCAGGCAGAGTGCAGGTGAGACTTTAGAAGCTTATCACAGAGTTTAACAGAGCATCTGCAGGGATGTTCATACACTATACACACAGACTCTACATGTACACTCTATACTTAGTTGGTAAGCAACTGAGGCATAACTCCTCCACCACCCCCTTTTTGCTCTTTTTTAATAAAAGAGGAGCTTGGTTATGCGTGATATGAGACAAATTCAGCCCTCACTGTCCAAGTTGTATATGCATCATTTATTCTTTTGAAGAATTGCAACTGAGGTTAGACATTCGAATGGCCCACAAATATTGTTTGATGCAGTAGAACAAAAAAATGGGATTACTTTAAGAACTATAAATCTAGGCTAAATATCAGGAAATAAATAAATTTGTGCATTCAGTCATTCTTACCATTTGAGATTTCAAGATTTCTTTTTAGAAGCAGCTTCAGGGGAATAGCTAGGAATACAAACAGACACTCTGAAATTAAAACAGTGCTGTGTGTACATAGTTGTTAGAATATAGTTGTTTTATATCCGTGTACTATGTTCACCAGCTGTGTATATTTTCCTCTTAGGGAGTACGCCCTTAATATCGATGGGACTATTTGATCTGGTGAAATGAAAATGAACAAGAGCAGTGAATAATTCAGTATTTTCCATTCTTTATTTCACAAAATGGGGGATTGGATGTATGTACTTAGAGCTTAATTCTTCAGATGCTTTAACTGTGAATAGATAAAATTAAGACCTTACTGTAGACTCAAGAAGGAATCCCAGAAGCATCAGAATTCTACAGCATCTGGATGTTTGATTAACTAGATCAGATCTCAAAATAATTCAATACTAGGACTGCAGAAAACCAAAAATGGCTTAGGTGGAGACTACTAAATGCTGGAAGTACAGTCAAAGTTGAAGAATAATGCAGCCAGATTCTAAGGAACTTGTATCTGAAGATACTAAGCCACCATCTTCTACTGACAAACCAAACGTAAGGAACCATGGATACATTTCTATTTATTCTTTACATTTCCTTGCTTTTATTAATAGAAGTCAGATTGTCATTATTCTAATAATGTGACCAAAAGAATTTAAAAGGAACTAGGACAAATGTTCATACATTTTTATTCTCAGTCATGGTAATTACATGACAGTCTGTGCTTGACAGATGAGTATAGACATTTGTAATGATTAAGATTTGTTTATTAAAAAAATAACAGGTATTCTGTGTAGAGATTTAGCTGTGGAATTTAAATGGCAGGAGGTACTTCTTGCCTTGAGAAACTATAAAAAGATATTGTTCAACCATTTCTTTTCGAGCATATGCTTCTTTCTTTGAGAACCACTGCAGGAAATATAAATTTATTATAATAAAATAAAAATTCAAACAGATGAATTTGAATATCATACAAGCAGTATGTTATGGCTCATTAAACCCTATTCATTGTCAAGTTTGATCCATAGATACAACTTCCTAATATTTTAGGAATGTACCAGATGTCAGATTTTTGCCCTGTCAGAAGTTTTTATCTTTTAGCCACTATAAATTTATGGCTAAACCTGGCTCAATAAGGTTGAATCTTGTAGATTCAAACAAACTTTTTAGCAATTGTCTGTCAACATTAAATCAAGAAACAATGGGAAAGCTCAGCTTCATGTTGAAACAGCAGTTTTCAGATAAAGGAGCTCATTGGCAGCATGATATGAAAGCTTGCACAATTTATCTTGTTCTGTAGTCAGATCCAGGTGGTATTAGAGCCAAATTTTACTTTAATTTATATCTCAGCATCTTCACAGGCAAACAAAGATGTGATTACAGCACACAGACATATTTGTGTTTATTTTAGCATAATAGCAACAAAGACCAAAATCAGTGGATTCAACAAACCTGTTGGAGTCTCCGGATATGTGATCAGGTTCCCAGTCTGGGCTACTACATCATTATTTGTACTACATAAATTTGAAACTAATACAATGCTAACCTTCTTTTCAATAATGCTTTCATTTGGCTGTATAAACAGTTAAATTGTACCTTCCATCTTTTACGTTCATAAGCATTAAAATCCACATAAACAAACAAAGCAAAGACCAAATCACATAGTAAAGATCTTTTAGTTTTATTGACATTTGAGGTACGCTTCTGCAGTTTGGCTATTTTGAGGACCAACAATTCCTGAAACTCTCGAGTATTCTTGAAATCAAATTGATACCAGAACTGTTGTCTCAGGATTATTTTCTATATGACACTATCTTCCTTATGTGCTACAAGTACTACATTTGTGACATATTCTGCAGTATAAATACACCTTGTTGTCAACAGAACATCTCTCATATTTGAGGTCTTTCTACACAATGCTTTTTTTACAGCCATAGTTCAGATTTGTCAAAATCCCTGATTAATCTTATTTTAAGTAACACCTTGAGTTAGAATTGGGCACCATAAAGTAGAACTAGATTTCTGTTTAATCAATTCTGTTTTGGTATGACCAGACATTTTGAGTTTATTTAAATTATTTAACACTTACTGCTTTTGGTTTGGTACCGTTTTAAAATAAGTATGCCACTTTTGGAGCAGGTTTTATTTGGAAATTGTTAAAACTGAAGTTTAAGATTTCAAAACTTTCCCCCTTCTTTTCTGCTAAACCTGTTAAAAAAAATCCAGCTGAAATTCGTAACAAGTTTTGTTCCCTCTGAAACTTATCTTTTGGCAAGTTTAACATTAGTTTTAAAATACCCAATGTAAATCTGGCTTGAGAAAAAAAATCTACAAAACATAGAGATGGATGGACTAAAACTTTTCAAGCATTTTCAGCAGACCTTTATGTTTGCTTAAGTCTGCAGTCAGCTGAATTAAATGGAAACTGAACTAGGGTAGCATTAGGTACTTCAAAAATACCAGTCTTAAGTAATGAGACAGAGAAAGAGAGAGAGAAATGGGTTGTAGGTGTAGCAACGTGAGGGGAAATAAACAGAGAGAACAGCCATTTCTTGCAAAATATTCCCTCTTGCCCCTAACTGAGATCTTCTTTTGTTTAACTGTTTTAGAAGGTAGAGATACAACTAGGACTAGGGAACTTTTCCAGTGTAAATTATTTAGGGATTTTTAGTCCAATTGATCTTGGCATCTTTCCTATACAAATTTATTCAGTCTGAAACACTACATCCGTCAGGCAAGGATCAGGCAGTAATTGTCTGCCCCAATAGAAAATATGGAGAAAATGGGGATAATGGGCCACCATCTTATATTGGAATGAACTGGTATATTCCCCCTATTTGGAGCCTGGCTCAGCAGTCACTGCTTTGCCACAAGTGTGGAACCGTATCTCCTCTTAGTGCCTACATTGTTTTCTGACTGGTGTATGCCTTGGATCACCAAATACCTTTCTAAGAATCTTTGACATGAGGAAAAAACGCTTTTGGTGCTGATATGCATTCTGTAGTACTCTTACACTGAACTGCCACACATTGTTAATGAATCCAATAGTTACTTCAGCAATCTCAGTATTAGTTTAAATTACTCTTTCAGTCTATCTAAACAAATAATAGATCATTCAGAGTCCTTTCTGTTATTCATGGCAGCCCTAATGATTTTAGGGGTTTAGGTTGTAGCCGTGTTGGTCTAAGGACATAGGCAGACAAGGTTCCTTGGGTGAATTTGATATCTTTTATTAGACCAACCCAAATGGTTGGAGAATAGTTATTAAGCAAGCTTTCGGGTTCAAAAACCCTTCCTCAGCCTGACGAAGGGTTTTTGAACCCGAAAGCTTGCTTAATAACTATTCTCCAACCATTTGGGTTGGTCTAATAAAAGATATCAAATTCACCCAAGGAACCTTGTCTGCCTAATGATTTTAGGCTTTTTTTGATTTGACTGAAAAGATTTGTGAAGTGTTCCTGAATATCAATCTTAATAAAAGCAGGGAAGCCAATAACCTAGAACCTATGCCTTGGGTTAGATGCCAGATCTAATACAAGTCCCATTTTCTAATTATATTACATTTGTCCTGTGACTGGCAAATCACATTCATTCTTATAGTTTTCCAAAATCATCCAGTCACAAAGGCAGCATTAAATTTATCATGAATCAACAGAAATTTATTTCAGTTCTGTCAGTGCTTTCTATAACTTAAAAGAAAATATCAGTTAGCCTCATAGGTTTTTAACATAAATGCAGTAAAGTATTAGAATTAAACATATCAGTACTTTTGTCTTTTTATACATTGTATACGATAGATTTAAGGTAATGGACTAGCAGCAAATCATTGCTATGTAATGCTTTGGTTACTGAATGCTTCTTGAAATGATATACAGAGCTGCCCATTTAAGTCCATAGCCTTGAGACTGAAAACAGGCTCTGCACTTATCTACATTTAATATGGGCAATCAATGCTTGTTAGGTACATACCATTGTCAGTATTGTGCCATTAGCAGTTCTGACACTGACTATCTCCCTTCATTTTCAAGGCTTCTAATAGTCACTGACCAGGCTGCTATTAGAAGACTTGAAAATGGGGGGTGAGAACCGGCATGAACTGATGAGTTCTTACCCATTGTTCACATTTCTAATGCCAGCCCTCTGGCAGCTGCTTCCCCTTCACTGTTTTAGTAGTTAAAAAGAGTACAACTACAGGAGTCAGTTACAGTTAGTACTCAGTGAAGTAGAATACAATTCAGTTAGAAAGTAGAGTTTGTTACAATGTAAGCAATAGACAACAATTGGAACTAGAAGTGTATTATGCAGTCAAGTGAAGTATGTACTTATCAGACATGTATGTAAGTGGATTCAGGACCATACTTTGGTTTCAGTCACATTTGTGTAATTCAGAACACATACACACGCAAAGTACTCTGGCTTTAAAGTAAGCTCAAGTTGGATCAATTATAGGAATAATGTTTTATTTAAATGTGCCCACCCTAAGTGAGCATTTGCTTAAACAAGCATTAATTCCCCAAATTCTGTCTTAGAGTGCTGCAGGACATATACGAGGTTGGATATTGGAAGGCATTCTTCCTGTTGATTTGATTAGCCATGTGACATGCCAGAACATCAGCTTCTCTCACAAAAGATTAGTTAACCTGCATTTATGGAAGCATTTTTGGTGGAAAGACTATTTCTCAGAGAAGTCTAGATACCAACATGAATAACTGTTGGTCAGGTATCTGAGATCAGGGGTTAAGCCCAAATTATTACTTTCCTCATACCACTTCTCTCACCTACACAAATCCATCCCTTTTCCTTTATGTAGCATATCAAATTTACTTTCTTTCAAGACCATGAACACCTCTGCCCTCATCTATATCTTCAGATATTGCTTCTTTTCACATATCCATTCCACCTTCACTCTTTCAGAGATGGCAGCTCACTTTCTCCATTTAACCTCTCCCTCCATTTCTGCCTTCTCTTGCTACTACCCAAAACACAGTGTTGTCCATTCCTTCATCAGCTCATCAGGACCTCTAGCTTTCTTTGTTAAAGTCCTTTGCGTTCACACTCATGGCATGTACAAACATTAACTCATACCTTATCAATTCAGCATATAAGGAGGATGATACAAAACTTTTGAGCTAACTTTTCTCTTAGTAACTTACCATGATTTATCTCATTTCAGAGTCTAGGTGTGCCAAGGGAAAACATCTTTGTGCTTCTAGTTCAGGAGTATATCACAAGTGCATAACTATTAATCATGCACTCTGGATACATTCAGGGAACTATCACTTTCCCACTTACCAGGCATTGGAGAAGAGATATAGCTGCTCACATTGGGTTACTTTAGTCCAATGCCTGAAAAAACCCTTAGTATTATCTTACGTACTACATGCTGAAAAATCTGAAGGATCAGTGTAGATCAGTATGGCTAGTCCCTTACTTTACTTATGCTCTCCTTCCCCTACAAAAGATCTGGGAGAACTGGATTTCATTTCAGAATCCCATGGTACTGCTCTTTCCATTAGGACAAACATTGTCATCACATGTACCTGGAGAAATTCCCTTCCATCTGAAATCAAGTAAACCCCCAATCTAGCAGAACACGGAGAGCAATTCTCTACAAAGATAAACTCCCTCCAAAGATATCTTCCTCTTTTACCCAATCCTGGTGGTTCTTAATATCCCCTTCCCCTCACTTTCTTTTAAGTACATCCTTTATTGCCATGGAAACACAGCCACAGCACTAATCTTGCATTATTTTAGCTCACAATTATAACCGTTAGACTGTTACCTTACTATTCTGTCATTATGTTAAATGCACAGGGTTGATTAATGCAAATTGCCAGTACTTTGTTTTCTCGCTCATTCAATGTGCTATTTCATATTAATTGTAATTCCATTGCAAGTGTTAAGTCCTTCAGAACCATGTAACACATTCTCAATATTCACTGAAGACATCCATGTCAAAGAAAAGGTTAATGGAATTTTTGAACTTGGAGACAATGCTCTAATCTGAACACAGATAAATGTATTGGAAACACTACATGGTATTTTTAGTACCAATATAAAAGTCATCTTTTGTAATTTTGACAGCCTAATGCAATAAAATCTAGAAAATCTGTGTTATTACCCATAGGAAAATAATTATGTTCCCTATGGAATAGACCTTGCTGTGTAGGTTTGTTGTACATAGTAGTAACACAGAACTATCGATCAAACAAAGTATCTTACATCTTATCTGTTATTCGATCTCTGGAATAACAGATAAGATGTAAGATCCTAAGATTTCATCTCTGGAATAACAGCATCTTTGTCCATTTGGCTAGAATATATTGAAATTATCCTAAAAACAAATCTTTAAATGGTTTCCATATGTAACAGTTTGCAGTATATGCATCCAGTGTGCCACAGGAAGCATTTTCAATGGCTCTGCAGCTATTGATCCAATTGCTGAGTGTAAGCTGGCAGGATAGTAACATCTTACAAAATTAAATCATTACAACTGGGAATTGCCCCCTCCACAACTTCTCTCAAGAATAGCAATAAATTACATTATCAAATCCACCACTAGAAATAATGTGCATAAAACAACAGTTTCCCTCTACCAATAATATTCTCAGTGTTTCATAATGCAACACTGCAAGGTTCTGCATGCTTTTTGAAATATTCTGATCACCATCAAATCCCACCGAAACAATTAACAGTATATACTCAAAACAGCAAGCAGCCCAAGTCCTAGCAGTAGGCTTGCATATACTCCTACTATCCTGTGCACCTATAAGTTAAAGGGAATGAAAAAAAAAATTTACAAGTGTTCTCAACAGACCTGAGAGTATTTAAGATCAAGCCCATTTCTAGAATCTAAAAGAATTAATACAGACACTCTAAATCAACATCCAGCAGAGGCTTAACAGTGCTAGTCTCCAGAAGAAGAGAAAGAATTCACAAACTTAACTAAGAGTCATTCTAAATGCATATTGCCCTTGAAAACAAGGCTTGCACTTAACAGATTAATACACAGCTTCCCCAACACAGAATTAAGCTTAATTTTTCATAATTCACAAATGATGAAAGCCTTGTAAAACCACTAGAGAGGAGAAAACTAATTTACATGCTATTGCAACTTAATGTAATTTAATATCCCATACCTTCCTGGAAGAGATGCGTTGAATGGTTTGTAAATAAAGCTCATATGTTAGCAACATATTGTGCTCAAGGGGGCATGAATGGAAATTACATTGCTTCTTCACTAATCAGAGATATTAAATATACCAAAATGACTATAGGAAAATTATTAATACTAATTGCAGGTTTCTAAACATGTTGGGTCCCAATTTAAAATTAGTTATATCTATGTCATTCAGAAACAACTAATAAATATCTAGAAACCTCTCTCATTTCTTTCCTGCCCAGTGTCCTTTAAGGTAAATACTTCCTTTGCATACTAATTCGTTTAGCCAAACTTACTTAGCTGGATGCCATCCCAGATTTCACACATCTGCATCTCTAATGACCCTTTCACATTAAAGAACATATTCATCTACTGAAGAGCTTGACTTCACTTTGATCTGAGGAGGAGGTCAGAAAACATGGAATAATGTCCTGGAGACATACTCTCTCCATTTCAGAGGTCTAGCTGCATTTAATTAGGGTGCAGAGATACCAAATGCACTGTGTGCTTACATTGACTCCAGAAGAACTAAAACAATTACTACCATTAACAACTTTAATCTGTGTGAGAACAAAAATGTGAAAAAATATTCCTGAAATTACATTTAGTTTGTTCTGAGATATGCTACAAGGTCAGGATTTGGAGGTCATGAGGTATTTGTTAAATTTAGCCTAATTATTAGTTTCCCACAGCTGTATCATGGAAGTCCATGTGGTTAATTATTTCTCATTCTGCTTAACAGAACACCACTTAAAATAAAACAAACAAAGCAAATGCTTTATAAGCAGACCATATGAAGAGCTCAAAACTGTCAGAGCTATTCTGTAAATACGTGTGAGCAAATGCATTGGCAGAACTCTCTGTTAACTCTGGATATTCCTTCCAATGCTACTTGCTTTGTAACAAAGAGCAGGCTGGAATCTAATACATGGTAATAGGTCCCCAATCTAAGAGCATGAGATACAGCTGTCACCCATTAGTAATTTTAACTGTAATTTGAACTTTTTCTCCAAGCCAAGACAAAAGATGCAAGCCCATAAAAAAATCACCCTATTGAATTGCAATGAAAGAGACATGAATAGCTACTTTCAGCGAGAAAGGATAACCATACAACAAACTACATATATGTACACTCCTTTGGTGCTCCTTAGGACCCACATAATTTCATATTTAAAATACTACCTCTCTCCTCACTCACTTACGTAGTTATAGTTGAACATTATGGTAATGGAGAAATAAAGAAAGAGGTTTCACTTTTGCTCAGTGCTCTACCTTCTACTCATTGCCAGCTCCAGCTGTGGGAGTAGCTAATAAAGATTGAAAGAAGGTTGCTTTACTTGCTTGTTCTTTCCCTTGACTCAAAGCTGGTGGGCCTTTACACTTTAATAAGAAGCCATTCTTCAATTGCTTAAGCCAAAAGCTCTTTCCCCAGAGTCTCATAGCACCTATAATCTATAACATTTTCTGGTCTTTATCATGTCTGGTTCATCCTCAAGCCCTTCTTCATTAAAAAGAAAGGAAAAGAAAAGAAAGGAAATGAAGTAGTGATACAATCAATGTTTCAAACAAAAATGGCATCATTAAATTCACAGAAGACTTGAAAATAGTATATTGCTGAAATCTTGAAACCATATGAGATCCCATTAAAACCAAACTAAGATTTTTGTTATTTCCCCATGCACCCAGAGTGCCTGGCATATATATGTGCGGGCCGGGAGCGACCCGAGCCCTTTTCGCACTGCACACGGCTGTGGCCAGCAGCCCGGGCACGCCGGGTTGGAGAGGGAAGGCCTTCGAGCTGGAATTAGGCACAGACGTGTATCGGTAGTTTAAAAGATTGTTTACTTACACCAAGATGGCAGTGGTGCAGGCTGGAAAACTTGCTTAAGTTGCGGTTACAGACAGGAAAGAAGAGAGGCGGACAAGAGTTCTAAACTCACGAACTCTAGCCCAATCCGGCTGAAGGCTCTGAACACGCGAGCCCGTCGTGTCAGCCGAAGAAAGTACTCGTCCGGAAGAGCTCTGAATAAACTCACACGAAGTTTGCTAGGCTCCGTGGGTTCTTCTGCTCACTCACTCACACGAAGTTTGCTAGGCTCCGTGGGTCTGGTTCTCTTGCGCGCGGGAAGGGATACGTCTAGGAATCTATGGGCGACAGGGAGAGGCTAGAAGCTGATCAGACCTCTGTTGCCTGCTTGAAATGCGCTGGGTCCGTAAGGATCCGCAGCGCTTAGAGATCTTCACACAGCGTGAAGTCTCCTCCTCCCGGTGTTCGTGGAGTCCTCCAACTTGGGCGGAAACCACTCAAGCCTTTTATATGGCTAGCAAGTCAATCACTAGCTGCCACGTGTGAATAATTTAGAACTGGCCAATAATGGGGCTCGAATTAGCATACAAATGGCGGGAACTCTTTGCAACGAGCATTTCTGTGCTGCAATAAAGAAA
>NW_005842669.1:536387-539001 GCF_000455745.1 Alligator sinensis | reverse complement strand
GACAGGGAGAGGCTAGAAGCTGATCAGACCTCTGTTGCCTGCTTGAAATGCGCTGGGTCCGTAAGGATCCGCAGCGCTTAGAGATCTTCACACAGCGTGAAGTCTCCTCCTCCCGGTGTTCGTGGAGTCCTCCAACTTGGGCGGAAACCACTCAAGCCTTTTATACGGCTAGCAAGCCAATCACTAGCCGCCACGTGTGAATAGTTTAGAACTAGCCAATAATGGGACTCGAATTAGCATGCAAATGGCGGGAACTCTTTGCAACGAGCATTTCTGTGCTGCAATAAAGAAAGGCACCCTGCAAAGAAAGCTTCAAATTGGCGGGAAATTCTCCCTTGCACCGGGGTTCTCTTTTGCAGCAGAAAACTCCACCGTGCAAGGAAGCGATAATTTAGCGGGAACAATTTAGCAGTGCCGAAGCACACAAAAACAAAGATCACACCCTTTGGGTTGTGACAATATAAAAAGGCATCAACGTTTCATTAGGCTCTGATTTATTGAATGACTTAAAACACTTTATCATGCTGTTTATACAGTCAGAAAAAAAACAAAGACTGTCATCTGAAGTTCATGTGAAATTAAATACTTTTTTTATTGTAATAACTTACAGATTTGATACTAATTTTCCCCAAGTTTTTTCTATTTCATCTCCCATCCATAATAGGAAAAAGCACGTTTTATTACACATTTTAGCATGTCGTGAACATGTTGGGTTTTTTTTAACAAAGATGCTACTTTTCTGCATTTCTTAATACAATGCACCTTCTGGTTCAGTCTTCTGGTTTCACAACTAGCTTTTCTGATTTAAGAACTGTAGACAGCTGGCTCATTCATCTCAGAATTCCTTTGAAATGCCTTCTATACTTTTTACTTTGAAACCACAAAAATCAGGTGAAACTACCAGCACAGTAGCTGAAGTTCAGAGGCCTTAAATAACCTTTTGTCATCAGCAGACTTACATCTTTATTCTCAATATGACATGGTATGTTAGTGTGAAGAAACAACATTATATGCATGGGAGTATTTTGCTATCAAAGGAGTAAAGTCAAACTGGAGAAGTATGTAAATCTACCCCAATTATGAGCAATTCAAGCTCTTTTGGCATGATATAATCTCAATCCTCTTTTCCCACAGGAAGCAGCAAAGCCATTTTGAGAGAGTGTATGGGTAAATATTAATTTAGGGACAGACTAAGGAAAGCAGAATCTGATATCTGATCCTAATATCCCTGAATATATCATTTCATAGTCTATCTCTTCCTACCAAGCTTTATCCTTCAATATCAGTACAGTAACTTCCAAGATAAGGGAACCAGTAAAGTAGGTTATAAACCTTTTATTTCAAGATTCTGTTTGGATTTCTAACACTGCTGATTAGGTCAAGAATTGCAATGATGGTGAGCAAGTTTCAAGGTTTCAGAGCACCAGGCAGGCAGAACAGTTTTCTCTGCAGCTAAAAACACTGAATGAGAAGATGTAAAGGGAGGGTATTTGAATAGCTGGGTATCATTAGTTTCCAACAGTAGCTGCTGGGGAGAGGCTTTTTATGGATTTTTTGAAGTATGCAAATGCTGCAGCTCTCTTCACCCACCTGCAAGGGATATAGGTCCCCAAACTGCCTTGATAATAAGTGGAGTTACATAATGTAGTATTTGGCAGGAAAGGGATAGTTCAGGGAGTGTTATCCTGACAGGGATTCAGATTGGTCACACTAGCCACAGTCTAGCAGATGTAATTAGAGAATTTGCAGTCCAAAAGTGGTATAATTTCTAGGCAGTTTATGCATCAGTTCTTCAGAACAAAACTCCATATCTGTGGTGAGCAAACAGGGATGTATTTATCATTCCAAAGGAAATCATGCAGGAGATTAAAGACTTGTGAATTTTGCCCAGTATCAACAACTGAGGGAGAAAAAGCAAGCCTGTTCCTCTCACTAGCTAACTATTCAGATTTAGAGATATTTTAACATGAATACTTAGGAATAATCCATTACAAAGCAGAAGATTCCTCCCAAATGTTAAGGGCTAGATTCTCTCACCATTGTCCTGCCTAGCATCCTCACATCTCTGCAGCAGATACTGGGAGATAACCAGGGCCTGTACAGCCACTATTTCTCTCCCACCTGAGTAGATAGATGCATAATGATATGGAAGAGTGGGAGACAAACAAAGCACTGATGTGGATGCAAGTAGCAATTTCCAGTCTGACTAAATAGCAGGCGTGTCACAAATTTACAATATTTTGAGGTGTTTGTGGAGTGTTATGTATGTGGCATGTGTAGTCTTTACATACAGGTAGTGTTGAGCTGTATTTAGCCTTATCATTATTATGCTTGCATTTCTTATAAATGGCATTTTGATGTGTGTCCCCCCCTCCGTTCCACCAGGAGTTCGCGCGGCGCCTTCGCCCGGACCCGATATCTTGCACACCCCAACTGGCTGGCCGAGTGCTCCTGGGGGAGGCTAGTCATTAAGGCGTGACGCTCGAAGGCCTCTATGTATGCTTCGGGGTCATCGTCCTTTGTCATTTTTGGCATCCTAAAAGACACCTGGCCCTGCCTGAACCATTCCTGATGATGATACATCATATGCTGCTGAGTGACCACGATCTGGCTG
>NW_005842669.1:526991-535650 GCF_000455745.1 Alligator sinensis | reverse complement strand
GCGGTGCGGCCCGCGGCCGGCTCTGCCTCCACTCGGCGTCGTCCCGTCCTCCACGGGCGGCGGCTGATCCCCTGCTCGTTGGGGCTCCACGCCCCGTCTCTCTCCCTTCAGCCGCCCCGCTACCTCGGCGTGGCCGCCATTTGTTTCTCCCGTCCGGCGTGCCCCGCCCCCGCCGTTCCGCCACAGCCGGATAAACGCCCGGCTGACGACCCGCGCCGGCGCTGCTGGCGCATGGGGTTTCCTCGGCTCCTCCGGCCCTGCGGGAGGTAAGCAGACCCCTTGGCTGCCGCGGGGGTCTCCCAGTGCCCCCGCTTCCCTGGGACAATGTGTTTTTGAATTTTAGCAAAGACTGTTTAACAAGGCAACATTAACTTGTCTTCCTTCCCTAGCCACACTTGGAGGAAGTAATCTCTGAGAATTAGCATGTGACATGAGATTGTTTACCCATCAAACAGACCCTTGCCTGAGGTCTGAAGCAACTGAGCCAGGACCTTCCAGACAATGACAACATGTATGTTTTAAAAGAGACCCATGTATTAAGAATAACACCTGACTATTCAGGGAATGCCATTTCTCAGAGTCGAAAACTGTGAGAGTAGCCTTTTGGATATGTCTGAAAGGATGTAAATATTTTCCTGGTCAAAATTAGGTCACAAGAAACTTCTAGTCTGGTAAATACATACAGTTTGGCCAGGTACAGACATTACACTTTCACTGGTATAAGTGATGGGAAACCAGTCTATACCCATAACAAAAGAGAAATTTGGCACACAAAACTGGTCTATACCTGTAACAGAATAGAAGTTGGGCGCACACAGACTGGTTTTAAAATGGCAGAACCCAGTCTAAGACTGTTCCCTCCCACCTCCGCCAAGAATCTGATGAATAATATTCATAAATGGCCAAATAAGAAACTATTCTTAAGCCTTGCCAAAAGAGCAAGTTTTTGTCTTTAGTTTTTCCTGGTCATAGGGAAACACTCTAAACCTTCAGCCAGCAGCTTGAGTAGGAGTAGCATTCTTGGGTTTAAGATGCAGGGTAAGATCAGACTACTTTTCTGATTTTCTGTTTATCTTTTTGCTCTTATATCTCTGTATCTCAACTTATGGTGACTGATTTTTTATGCTTTCTCTTATGATAAATCTTTTTGTCTTCTTTTATAATACACTTACTGTCAGTGATGAAGAGAATTTGACCATACGGGCAGGTCTCCTCCAAGGAAAAGTGGGAGGAAGGGGGATCTATCTTTTCTGAACACATAACCAGACAAGGACATGATCCATCTAGCTGGTAAAATCCCCTCTGCTAAGAGTTGCCAAAACCTAGATGAGGCAGGTAAAGCTGAGGTGCTACAGGTCCCAGAGTTGTATCCTGGAAAATCTCAGTCTGTTCTCAGTGGTCGGGCAGCAGCCAGCAGGGAGGAGTTTGAGGATGAAGGATACCCTGCAGATGTGAGAATGCCCCTATCCCAGGAGACAAGTTTCTTTGGGTGAATTTGATATCTTTTATTAGACCAACCCAAATGGTTGGAGAATAGTTATCCCAGGAGTGTGTATCAACGGTGTACCTGACCTGCATCCAGGCTCAGGATGTGCCACAAGGTGCCTGGGAAAAGCGTTCTACATTAGGATAAATGCAAGGCTTCTCAGAAATCTGGGCAGGGAGGGAAAGGGGGAATAGTGAAGAGTTGCAAGAGATATAGCTTTCCAGAACAGCCACTTACCTGGTAGCTCTTTCTGTCCTGCATGTCACTTTGACCAGGACCTCTATCCTGAACCCAAGACACCTTTCCCAATAAGAGGTCTGTCAAAATTAATCCATCTGGAAAAAATGCTTATTACAAGAAATAGACATTTTTTCTTATTAATGACCAGGTCATTGTTTTCCTGACTAGCTGTACTTGGGGAAAATTTATACGTTTTAAGACAACTGGGGATCGGTCATGACTGAGCTTAATGCATTAGCAGATATGCTTTCACCTGGGTACAAAGTGCTCAACACTACTGGTAACCCTGCAGATTTGTACTGTGAATATCTTTATTTTCTTTTCTTCAAAAAAAAGTAGGCCAGGAAATAATCTTGTTCATATTGATTAAGAGACTTCCACCTTTGCCAGAAAAATCACCCTATCATTCTAAAAATGAATCTCTGATTTTAAAAAAGTATCCATTAACTTGGCTGTGAACTACAACACATTGATACTCACTGTAAATTTGCTTTTTTACCAATTTTTATATAAATAAAAACAAAATCTATATAGTAAACCTATGTTTACTTTTATGTGTGTATGTATAAAACCTATATACATACATTTCTCCTAAAATATCTACAATTATTTTTTAAAATATTTGAAGACTAATTCTTTCCATCGGAATGTAACTTTAATTTCTGTTGCATCATGAATTAGCTAACCAAACATCATTCTCAATGCTGGGCTAATCATGGCACATTACTGGTGATTATATAGCCTGATAGCTCCAGCGCAGTCAGCATCAGAAATAAATTTGGAGCTGTTTGCTGAAAGACATAAAGTCTACTTTTTTTGTTTGTTTGTTTTTTGCTTTTCTTTAAGGGTCAAAGAGTTTCCAAAATAACCCAAGTGCCTATTCATTTACAACCACAAGTGCTTAGTTCTTTTGCAAATCAATATTAAGAGCTTCATCTACATAAGTACACAGTCCAAAGTTAGCTCAAAACCATTAATATTTTAATTATTGACATCATGCTGGAAGTTTAAATTTTTTTTGATATCTACACTGACATTTTTTGCAAAATAGCAAGGTGGCTGCATGTGCCATTCCAGCTCTTCTAGTTTAGAGATGTGGGAGTAATTAAAAACAGTGATGAGGTAGCAGAGAAATTAAATGGATTTTTGGCACTGGCCTTTATCATGAGGGATAATGAGGAAATTTCTATTCCAATGGCATTGTCAGTTCTCATGAAAAGTGGGGCCTTAATAGAGATTGAACACTCTATGGAGGAAATGGAGCAACTTGAGAAATGCAAGGGCAGTAAATCGCCATCATATGGTTTTTATTCAAATGTTCTGGAAGAAATGAACTATGCAACAGCAGAATTAGAGAGAAGCGATATAACGTAACCTTAAAATAGCAACTCTTCCCAATTTAGAGAAAGAATCTCTTTTTTTATATATGTTCTCCAATGGAGCCAAAAGAAACTTTAGGAATCATAGAGCCATAAGACTTACTTCAGCCTGGAGAAAATACTTGAGAGACTAATTAAGCATAAAAGTGCAATTATATACTACTTGGATCAAATTAGAACTCCTATAAGAAACAGTAATGCCTCTGTAACCAATTAGGATTCTTTAAAGAAAGATAAAAGAGTCTGTAAACAGAACCTGTGCCTCACCATCTAGCCTGAACTGGAGTACATTGATACTAAAGGCACTAAGACGAGTTCTGTGGTGGCATTTTCAGAAAGTGATGGATAATTCCAACTGTTTGCAAAGAAATACATATGCAAATTGGGATAATGTGGAAGATTACATTTCCCCAAAATGGTGATCTGATCATCTGTATAGCTCAAGAAAACATTTTTTCTATTTTATGCATTGTGTTATTTTTCCTTTGTTTCTGAAGCATCAGGTATTTGTTATTGCATAATTAAGATACCTTGTTAGATATGTGCAATGCAGTCACTGTATTGAAATTCAGTGAAGATCCAGTTCTAAAAGTGAACTATTCTTATAGCCTAGACTTCCAGGTAACTACCCAAATCCAACCCCCACCTCTTAGAACCCAAAGTGATCCCCTACCTTACAGTCTCTTGCCATATACAGACTTCAAATTCCCTCTGATACCTCACATTATAGTCCCACTTCTATCCCTAGACAGAGCCCCATTTCCTCCACATTTATGCCGCTCCACATCTCATTAATCCCTGTTATAGCACTGCTTTTCTCCTTCCAGTGGCTCTGTACCAGGAAGATTATTTCTCAGGCTTTTATAATTTCTGTGCAAGCCTCATAGGCCACTGCAACAACTTACAGAGTTAGGGAGGAATGAGAAGGCAGATTGGTATAATTGCTTTTATTTTATTCCAGGAAGAAATCTCTTAAGGCTCTTATTTCTAAGTGTTTGCTCTCCTAAGAGGAAGTCTTAGACAAAATATTAGATTTGTGATGAAGAGCAACTATATTACCTTTAAGAAATAAACTGCGGGTGAAAAAGATACATCAGATTTCTGCTTTAAAGGCAAGTCCTAACTCATCTACAGAGCTACTTGAGAATCTCTGTATTTTCAACAGAGGATTGTCCTTTAACAACAGGGAACTTGTAAGGAAATGCAGTGCCTCAGGAGCGTAAGGGAATTGTTTTGGGAAGAGCTTACTACATGCCAGACTAGTGCCCAGGTTATTAGATACTGCATTTACACATGAAATTAAGGTGATGCAATAAGATCCAGAGCAGTTAGTGCTGAAGTCAACTGCTCCCAGGTGCAGCATCTACATGTGCTCCCAGGACAGCACAATTTCAGCCAGGGTTGAATAAGCCTGCAGCTGGCTGGGCTGACTGGACACAATTTATGCCCCCAGTTGCCATCTACACATGTGTTTCAGAACAGTAAAGTACTCTACTGTGTGCTAGTACTGTCCCCAACAGTTTACTGCACCCTAATACCGCACATGTAGACAGTGACATTTTACTACAGAGCTAATTAGTCAACTCCGCGGTAAAGCACACGTGTAGATGCGCCCACAGTGGGGTTGACAGGTCCATGTCTCTCCCATTCTCACTTCTTCCAGTAGACGGTCTTTGTTTCATCCTGAATGTAAAGAAAATGATGGTCTTACATTCTTGTGTGATGTGGAAAAAAGTTTTCTGTCCACGCCAGCTAGGGAGCCACAGTTAAAGAGTGAAAGCTTAAAATTCATATCGTTAAGGTTCACAGGCTTGCTACATTTGTTTTCCTTGAAAACAAAGAAAACAGCAAAGTTTAGGGGGGAAAATGATAGAAAACCATAACAAAGAAATTATGCGAAGGAATTATAGGGAAGAAAAGCAAAAGGCATACATTTTTATGAAATATGTGAAATATTCATGTCACTTGTACACAATTTAAGTTGTACTGAGCAGAAATGTTTGAGTCAAACTCATCTGTAATTATCCCATTTCTTAAAGGCTTTCACACCTTCCTAGAACAGGATTTGGTGCCTGGCTCCTCTTCCTTCTCCTCCTCTTGCTCCCAGCGAACTGCTTGCAAACTGCCCTGTTTACTTCCCCTGTTTGCTCGCTTATCCTGTGAGTGTCATATAAACAGAATACTGTGCACAGTTTGGGGCATAGGGAAACATAATATTGATTAATTGGAAGCAACTTGAAGGAGGAAAACAACTATAAAGGACTCGAGTGACTTATCCAGATGGATTGAAATCTCTGAAATCCGTGAAATAAAATCTGGGCCCCACAAAAATAAATGACAAACTCCCATTGACCAAGAGAGCAAGTGTTCATCCTCCTCCTCCTACCCCAAATGCTTTGTATCAAACAAAAACAGAGAAAGGGAATATGGAAGCTAAAGCTCTACAGATATTTTTGTAATGAAACATAAAACCATTTCAAATATCCTCAAATGTATGGATTTTAACCAAACAGTAAAAGCAACCTAAACTGTTCAGTACATTTTATTTCCAGTAGCATGCCCACAATAATATCTGTGTGTCTACAAATTATATTTATTTATTTATTTTAAGATGACTTCTATTATTATACTCCACATCTGGAATTACTGTACCTGATTGATGGCTCTTTAAAAGACACCCAAACAAACCATACACAAATGGACACATTTTTTCCCTTTGGCATATTTGCTCAGAGGTTTTTTCAAAGCAGAATCTTCTCATGTTCTTTCATCCCACATCACCCAATGAGTTGTGGTTGGGACAGTGCTGTATCAATTACTTCATATGACCAAAGACAGTGAACAGGAAGTCACCAAAGTGCCTTCAGGAAATCCATCCCTTCAGGAAACGTTCTTAGTGCCAGGCATTTTTTAATCCTTTATGATCTTTGTTTTTAAAAAGGATTTTCTGAGTCTTTCATACTCACTTATTGTAGAAGAGCTTACTCACCACAGGATACAAGTACAAAATACAGGCACACAGCCAAAAAAATAAAATAAAATAAAAATATGCTCTTCTAAAAGTAACAGTAATTAAAAGAGTCATTCGCCAAGTGTTCATTCATTAAATACAATTAAAATCCATTAAAAAAAGCCTCTGGCTATCATAGCAAGTAACCATTCATTTGCCAGATTTCGTATTTAGTTAACTAGATTTTCTTACCCTAGAACTGATTTTTTTTTTTCAACTTTAAATCAGGGGTATCAACCATAGCCTAGATCCGACCCATGCAGTGTATGGAGCTGGTCTGGTGTGCAGGGCTGGACCTGGTGCTGCAGGCACTGAACACAGTACAGGGGGTTGGTCTGGGGTGCACACTACATGTGGTACATTACCAGACTAGCTCTGAGCATTAACTAGCTCCAGTGCATGCAGATGGGCTAGGACCTTATCCAGACCAATCCCAGAGCCAGCATGCAGGGCTGGGCTGGCATGAGAACTCCATACAGTCTGTGCCCAGACCCTCTGTGCTGCATGTGGCATTCATGGTACCAGGTCCAGTCCATATGCCGCACAATCCCCTGAGTAGGACCAGCACATGGTGCACAGGGGTAGACTGGTTGTAAACCCACGGACCAGACCAGCGACCCTCATCTAGACTTAGGGAATGGATGAGTTTGACACCCTTGCTTTAAACAATTCAAAACTCATACTGAAAATTAGGACCTTGTGAACCCATGTGGTTGAGTTTACTCATATACTGCACATGTAGCAAAACCCCCATTTTTTCTTCTTTTTTTAAATTTATTTTAAAATGCATTTGCTCCCCTTCCACAACCATTTCTGACTTTTTCTCTCCCTCTCTATTCCCTAGATAAGTATAAGTAAGCTAAGATTTACGATAAGCTTTAACATTTTCATTTTGTTAGCAAGTTTTTGGTTTTGGATATCCACTGTTTTATATTTTATTTTTATTAGGTTTGTATTGATTCTTACTGTTGTATATTGTATTATTATCATTTTCGTATTGATTGTTATTGTTTCATATAGATATTGTATGGTTTAGGCCTGTGTTTGTAAGTGAACCAAAGTCATATCAAGTTTCCATTTTATATGTCAAACCTCCATCTCGTGTCCTCTGCCTGGGCATCCCATGTTGCAACTGTATGAGTCATGTACCCCTCCCATGTAAACTGGTTCCCAGATGAATGAGAACGATTGGGAATGATTGAAATACAATGGTAGCAGGCCTCTACTGAATGGCCTGTAACGACTAGGCCATCACCTCACATTGATTCATCCAGGAACCACTGACCTCACCCAGGAATAGAGACAAAATCCCAGCCTTTGAAAGACAAAAGACCCTGCAGAACCAGCAACTCTACCATTGTACCCCACCATTGCAGACACCCAAAACTGCACATCCCTGCATGGAGCACACATCCTCAATGCGCCAGGGGCTGACCCTTGCTTGGGCATGCCTCCTGTCACTAGGGTCACAAAAGGTCTGCCCCTATAAAAAGAGGCAGTGAAGACAGACCCAGTGGGATGCCCTCCCCATCTGGACCAGCACCATACCATACCACCTATCCACCCAGAGGCCCTGCCAGCGACCCCCCTCTGGACAACACCTACTGGACAAGGACCCATTTCCAGCCTGGATAGATAGATATTACCTGCACACCTACTCCTACAATTTGGACTCTCTCTCTCTGTCTCTCTCTTTCCTCCTGGACTTCAGTGGACTTCAGCCCCTGCACCGAACCTCTCTAACCCCTGCTGCCATTGTGTGCGTGTGCATGTGTGTGTGTGTTGGAGGGGGCGGGGGTGCAAGGGAACCAATAGGACATTGTGTCACCATCTCCCCAGTTCAATAAAACCACTGTCATTTGCAACCCTGAGTTGGGTCATGTTTTACTGAATCCCAGTCCCTTCCTTATCTTAAATTCCATCCTCATTCTCTCTCTGTCTCTCAGCTCCAGCCCCCACCCCTCTCCACTAGTTTCCTGATCTCCTCGCAATTCCTACTGCCTTTTTCCTGTGACTTTCTGCTGCCTTTCTCTGCTTTCCCACTGCCCCTGCCACCTTTCAGTCTCTCCTGCTGCTTTTCCTGTGATTTTTTGCTGTCTGTCTCTCTGTTTTTAGGCTTCCCCCACACCATCTGTAGTCCTCCCACTCACCCCTGTAGCTTCCCAGCTCCTCATGGCTGTCCTGCAGTTTTCTCCAGCAGCTGGAGCCTTTCTCCAGCTCCCAGCACCTACTGCCTCTCCCTGCAACTTCTTTAGCTGCCCTGGAGCCATCCTCTGGATCTCCATACCTAGAGCCCCTCTTTAACACCCACACTTTCCCTTAGTCCCATTTTCCCTCTCCCCACCTACCTTTGCAGCCCCCCCAACCCTGTAGCTCTGGCTCCAGTCCCAGCCTCTGTGCTGGCATTGCTCCCCTGTTCTGTAGGCTTTAGGCACTGTCTTTTAATCAAGTAAGATCAATTAACGTAAAGTTACCCCTGAGCCTCAGTTCTTCAGTCCAGGCCCCTCTAGTCTACCGGTTCTAATCCCGGTTCTCACAACTTTC
>NW_005842669.1:503970-526838 GCF_000455745.1 Alligator sinensis | reverse complement strand
TATATATATATATATATATGTGTGGCATTGTGTGCATGATATATGAATTACTGATCTGTGTCTAACTTCTAGGTTGTATAGTGTATGTGCTTGAATTGGTGATAGGTATGCATGTGCCTAGGCTGGTTTGGATGTGTATGTGCCTGAGCTGGTAGTGTGTGTGTGTATGCACCTAATTGATTTGTTTTTGTATATGTGCAATTGTGTCACACCCTCCTGTCTTACAACACAATATTGAGATCCTGAGGGTTATGTATCTGTGGATACCATTTATTTTCATAAATAGTTCTTTTTCCTTCCCTTTCTCCCCCTCCTTCCCTACTTGCTGCATAATTTATGTCTTTTTTTCTGAATTAAACAAGACCCCCATATCTGGGCATTATTAATATTTGGGAAAGCTTAGAATCAGCTTCAAACTTTTGTCTGGATGAAACAATCCACTTCTATGTAGCCAAATTTATCAGGTTATATAACATGACATAAATAATGCGGTCTGGTTTAACACACTTTATATTTAGTCTTTTCTTTTTCTTTTTTTTGTAGGTCACCACCAGTGAAACATGTCTTACTCTGTGCTTATTCTACCTTTGAGCTATATACCGAAGAAGGAGATGCAATAGATCTGTGGGAAAATAATACAATAGTTGCTACAAGAAGTTTTAAAAAGCCCCAGGGCCAATTCTTTTGTTTGTTCAAAACAGCAGGATGTTGCTGACTTCAAAAGACACAAGCAGATCCTCAAATTGAGAATCTGGATAAATTCAGAATACACTATTCTACCATCAGAACATCCATGGACAAGTTACAGATTTCCATGCTCAAAGTCCTATTTTCTTCATCAACTCAGAAGGACTGGCCAAGTTCGCCGATGACACCAAACTTTGGGGCAAAGCATCCACACCAGAAGACAGGCAGGTTATCCAGGCTGACCTGGACAGGCTCAGCAAGTGGGCGGACGAGAATCTGATGGCGTTCAACTCCGATAAATGCAAGGTTCTCCACCTTGGGAAAAAAACCCCGCAGCATCCTTATAGGCTCGGCAGTGCTATGTTGGCTAGCACTATGGAAGAAAGAGACTTGGGGGTCATCATTGACCACAAGATGAACATGAGCCTGCAATGCGATGCTGCGGCTAGTAAAGCAACCAAAACGCTGGCTTGCATCCATAGATACTTCTCAAGCAAATCCCGGGACGTCATTCTCCCCCTGTACTCGGCCTTAGTGAGGCCGCAGCTGGAGTACTGCATCCAGTTTTGGGCTCCACAATTCTAAAAGGATGTGGAGAAGCTTGAGAGAGTCCAGAGAAGAGCCACACACATGATCAGAAGTCAGGGAAGCAGACCCTACGATGACAGGCTGAGAGCCCTGGGGCTCTTTAGCCTGAAAAAGCGCAGGCTCAGGGGTGATCTGATGGCCACCTACAAGTTTATCAAGGGTGACCACCAGCATCTGGGGGAACGTTTGTTCACCAGAGCACCCCAAGGGATGACGAGGTCGAATGGTCACAAACTACTTCAAGATCGTTTCAGGCTGGACATAAGGAAGAACTTCTTTACTGTCCAAGCCCCCAAGGTCTGGAACAGCCTGCCACCGGAGGTGGTTCAAGCACCTTCATTGAACACTTTCAAGATGAAACTGGATGCTTATCTTGCTGGGATCCTATGACCCCAGCTGACTTCCTGCCCTTTGGGCGGGGGGCTGGACTCGATGATCTTCCGAGGTCCCTTCCAGCCCTGATGTCTATGAAATCTATGAACTCATTCTGTTTCATGCTATAAAAGACTGGGATCTATCCAAGTCTATTGATTGTCTTGACCCATGATGATCAGGACATAATGCAAGAAGAGCCTCAAAAAAAGCAGAATCCTGGAACATTCTGAAATATTCATGAAGGTATATAGATGGTTTAAAGCAAAAAACTAGAACTTGGCTTAGTGAATAAGAGAGCCACATGAAATTTTCTTTTAGATGAGAGTAAATTATAAGTCCACCACATAGACCTTGTGACATTTATCTTTTTATTAAGGTAATATAGAAATGTTTCCATTCCTTTGCAGCTTCATAGCGATAAGATTTTTGTATTTTTTTTAGTAGTATACCTAGTCATAGGGAGGAAGATTCTGAGTCAGAGATTGTGTAAAGCAGCCAGAGAAAAACAAAACATGCTTAGTGTATAAAAACAATGCTTTTCACTGTGATCTTGTATTGAAGGTCACAAAACTTAATCCAAATATAACACTAAAGAGCTCTGAGTAGAACGTGTTGATCATTCAAGTGTGTTTACAGCCAACAACAGCAAGGATAAAAGCTGAATGATCTTTATCTCTAGAAACTGGTGATGGCTTGTTAAAATAAAATTCTTCTATTACCAAATATTTGACCTATTATGCTTTACACTGGAAAGGCAATGGCTATCTGATGCAGCAGGTATCACTCTGTTTGTAATTAATGCCCCAAGTCAATTATATATTTCAGCATGCACCTAACTTTAATTGTGTATATAATCCCATCAGATCTCAGTTTTCTCCCCTCTCAATACAATCTCTCTTCTTGAACAATCCATCTGCTACACACTTGCATACAAAAAAAAAAGGGGGGGGGAATTGACTAGAACAAGATTTTCAAAATGACTCAGTGACTGGGCACCACTCCTATGGGCATTTCTGACATAGCAGTCCTTTCATCAGTAGACATAAAGCTTGTCCTTGTCAGGATAACAGAAAGTTCAGAGTCAGACCCCAAAGTTCAGAGAGTTGCAACTCAGGACTAATCACTTCTCCTTCCGCAGAGGAGGAGAATTAGGGAAAACCAGATTCACTCTCTTCTACCGATTCCCTCCCAAGGCTACCATATTAAGCAGCAATCCATTTCCATCACTCGTTGCTTCCTATCTCCCCTGCCTGGTAGCTTCCCCCCACCCCCAAAGTTGCTCCTTCACAGTTTCTTTCAACCTGCACCTCAGAAACCTCTCTACCTACACTTTCATTCTGACTGGATTGCAGTCCTTATAGCAGATGTGGTCTGATTACTGCTTGGTCATAGCTGGGGGGTAGAATTAGACCTTAATTATTCCTTTTCTGGTTTCTGTGAGGGTGGAGAGGAACTAGAGCTGAAACAGTTTAATAAATTGGTTTATGAGTATCTGCTGCATTCCTCTACCCATATACTCCTCATATGTTCAGGCCTTTTAGAGTAGAATGCACCAAGAGAGCACTCTGGTTCTCCACATGTATCAGGCCACAAGCAAATCCAAGATTTCAGAAAGGTGGTGGGGGGAGCAGCAACCTGCACTACAGTGGTGGTTGTACTCCAGCTCCCAACTTCCCCCACCCACACTAGAGTAGGCAAAATAAACTGCAAGAAAAGCAGCAGTGAACTTTAAGTCCCTTCAGCACATAAAAATCTTCCCTTCCACCCTGTGCTCAGTTTTATGTTCCCTAGAGACAGCAGTGGCTGATTTCCCTTTCCCATGCCTGTTTCTGGGCTGGAAAGGGACACCACAGGGAACGGGGTAGGGAGGAGGAACCCACCCACTGCTGCTGTCCCAGGCTGAACCCAGCTCTGTGTGGCTGAAATGGACAGGAGCAGCTCCAAATCCCCATCCCCAACCCAGGGCAACTGGAAGCAGTGATAGTGGTGGGAAGGGGATGAGATGATGTGCTGCTGGACTTGGAGAGGAAGGGAGGGAGAATACTTATTTGTTTCAGAAACTTTAAAAAAAGTTCATGGCTGCTACTGTCATGGCATGACTGGCTAAATGGGGAGAGGGGGTGCATCTGTGCTATTGGGGCTGCTCCCCCCTCCTCCCCATCCACCTCTGCAGCAGGGAAAAAACAACTATTATATATCTCTTTACTTTCACTCCTTTCCCCAGGAATGCTATTATACCCAGAAGTGAATGTATTGAGATATGAAGATAGGAACAAAGCAGAATGCTTGAGGCTAGGGACACAAGTTACACATAAACGAATTTAAGTGATCAGAAACTGGTTTAAACCTGTAACAGAACAGAAGTTCAGTGCACATAAGCTGTTTTCAAAATGGCCAAAGCCAGTTTAAGATAAACCTGGTTGGATATAGTATCAGACTTAATTGCTTTACGGGATTTCGGTTTCATATCCTTTCCTGGTTCAAGTTAACTCACTGTCCCCAAGCTTCCCAGGATGCCTTGTATCCCTGGGCTATTCTGTCTGCTGCAGTGGAACAGTAACTGCCTTGCCCCTCTGCTGCTTAGCTTGATTCCTGCCTGCATTCACCAGCCCATAGAGATGGGGGATAGGGGAACAGACCCCCAGTCCCCCTAGCCAGCATGTGGGGGGCAGGAAAGCCCCTGTGGTAGGGGCTTTTTGACCCTTGGCAGCCCTCCCCTTTCCACCTTCCCAGTTACTGATTGCTTCAGTGGGTGCCATAAAAAAGAGAGAAAAGGAGTCCTCCTGGCCATGTGCCTGGCCATGCAGCCCAACATGGGGGGACCAGGGAGTCCCTGCCTTGGGGGGTTTCTCCTCACCCCATCTCAGCCCAGGACAGCCCTAAGGAACTGAAGGGAATTCTTCCCCTCTCAAACCTCAGAGCTTCTTGTCTTAGTTATAGTAAAGCCTTAGCAGAAGTACTGTCCTCAGTTTTTGGAACTACGCACCAAGAACCAAGTGGAGAGAATTCAGAGGTCTAGAAACCATACCCTGTGAGGAAATATTGAAATAACTGGGTTTGGACAGCTTAGAGATAAGAAACTGGGGGAAGCACACCATCTCCAGGCCACAGGGACTATGATGAAAACTAATCATTTTTGGCTACAGAAGGCACCATTCTCTGTAGCAGGTAATTGCCACCATTGCATGTACGGTTTGGGATCCATGAAGTGAGTCCGTGAAGGGATAAAACTGTAGATCCACAGTACTGTGCGGTTCTGTCCACATACTACTTTATTTTTATTTTTTATGACCGCTACATATGTTACTGTGTCCAATGACATGCTTGAATTGTGGAGACCCAATGAACTACATCGCTAAACTCTACTTCTAACCCCGTATTGGAAATATGCAAATTTCAAAATATTCAGTATCTTCATTAGCAATAGTTAGGCCACAGGAATGGCCTTTGTAGGAGACATGAGAACATAGAGCTTGGTGCTTACTACTAAGACCACTTTCAAAATATAAGTACAAGCATAATAATTATACTAGTTTGTGTTTAAATAGTTCTTTCAACTATTCCTGTCAAAATGTTTACAAAGGTAGGTACCATTATTCCTATTTTTACAGAAAGGGCAAGTAAGAAAGTGGTTGATTGGCTCTTAAGACTACTGATTGGCAAAGCCAGAAGCAGAACTTAGCATACCTATGATCACATCAAGTGATGTTCTGTTGCAGTCTATCACACAACTAAGGGCTGTAGCCGATTAACATGGAAAACTTCCAGTAATTTTATTCAGCCTATAGCATAAGTAAAGCTTTGTCCAAAGAAGCATTTATTCATCAGAAAATGGTGATGGACAGAATCAAAATGTCCTCCATGAATATGTTGATTCTGTTGACACTTTAAACAGAATCCAACCAATTATCCTGTCTGGTTTTGTGACAGCTCAGGATCAAAGATTTCCAGGTTTTTCAGCAACAAAACAGCTTATCTGAAAGGCTCCAAGTGAATTATGTATTCTCAGGTTTTTGGTAGTCCGTGGAACTAGGTAGCCTGGGAGCTTCAATGTGAAATCTATAGCTATACATCTATATGTAATACCCACCTACACTTGTACTGTGTATGGCAGTGTGTGCACCTTTGGTCATAGGAAACACATAGCGGGGCCACAGAGGGGCACATGCCCCCTGGGAGCACTGGTGCCCCCCCAACAGTGAGCGCTCTGGCTTGTAGGGGGCATAGAGAGCGCTAGTGCCCCCCATGAAATTGGCTCTGCCGGTGGCATGTTGATGGCGGAAGTGCCGGCACTTCCATTGCCACCATGGTGCCAACGTGCTTGGCGACTGGCCGCTGGGGGGGCCCTCTGCCCCCGGTCACTCAGCTGGCCACTGGGGATCCACCTCCAGTCATGCCATGCTGGTGCCTCTCCAGAATCAGGAGGCATCAGTCACCTATGCCTTTGGTTATTGTGTTTTGTGTTTTTTTCAGTATTTACTCCTCCCCCCACCCTTTTGTTCTCTGGCCATTTGCTTTAAGGAGAAAACATGTGGTCTGGTCATGTGGGCAAGGTGTCCCCTGTTGTTCTAGCCATGTTTTCTGCATGTGGAAAGCTGGGGCCTTGTATCTGATTGGCCAGGAGGAGCAGAAGCTTCTCCAGGCAGATTGGTTGAGAGAGAGAATGAAATGTGGTGCTCCCTGACTGGACAAGGCTAAAGTGATGTCATGCTAAGGGATATGAGGTCACTAGACTGGTTTTGGAGTGGGGAGGAAGAGGAGGAGAAGCTGCTATAAGCTGCTGAAAAGAAAAGTCCCCTCCAAGGGGCAAAGGAATATACATCTAGATAAAGGGGAAACTCAAGGAGAGGAGAAAGAGAGAGAAGGAATTGTTTCAGTGTCTTGAAACTCCTCTCTCCTCCTTTTTGTCCCGTTTCTGAGGTTTAAAGGGATTAACACTGGGGAGGAGGGTATTAATTTCTTGGGTTGGCTGGCCAGGAAATAGATAGACCTGGCAGTTTTTAAACTGAGTTGAAATCTAGGAGTTTCTAATTCTTCTACATTGGTAAGGGTTGGGGGCTCTGCCAGTTTTGGGCCTGGGTTGAGGTTTGTAACCTTCTGCTCCCAGTGGAGCTGTGACCCAGACTACCTGGACCCTAGGCCCAGCGGGTAGGCCTGGCTTTCCCCCTTGTTTCTTTTGATGGTCCTTGGCTCCAGCCAAGCTGTGTGGCTGGGGCCCTTGTAGCCAGTAATCAACCCGTCCTTCATTTTCTATCTCAGCAGGCCATATAATCCAGCCCAGAAGTTTTGGGGTGCATGTATGCTGGCTGGAACCACAATCAGCTCCCCACCCCAAACACACACAGCCTCTGGATGAGAGAAAAAATGGGCACTCTACGACTTCTCCAAGAGCAGCGAGGTGCCCCTTGCACCACATCCAAGCCACAGAGCACAAGCAGCTTTGTGATGTGTGGTGAACTACATTTGTAAGACAGCTTCAGCATGGACCCTGGAACTAACTCTTTAAGAGAGCCCAAAGTCCCAGACTGGCCTGGGCTGGGGTGAAGTCTCTCTAAAATGGTTCAACCTATGAATCACAGATGCAGAGACAATGTTTATCTTGTGTTTAAGGTTTTGTGCTTTTATTTGGGGTTTTTTTTGTGTGTTTTGGTAATAAATTTGTATTTGTTGGTTTATACTGTTTGCGAGAATGGGGATTTGTCTGTGTGGGATACCCCAGTCAAATGTAGTGTTCCCAGATTTCTGGGTGGGGGCTAGAGCCACCTGTATAATTCATTAGGTACCTTGGAAGGTGAACCCAGCCCTTCTTACTGCTGGCCTGTGCCTTGCAGAAGAGTTACATATATAGAGATATATTTTAAAATTACATTTAGGATCTTAAAAAAAAGATTTTTTAAAATGTTCCTCCCCCCAGAATTTTGCATCAGTCTTTTTGTTCATATTTGGAATGCAAATGTGCTTAAAATATGAAATTACTGTTAGACAAACAGCCCTAATGAAGCAAATAAGGAAAATGGATCCAGTCATTAATTCTACCAATAATTATTTGGTTCTCTGACATCAGGCATGCCATGAATGAAAATGACATATATTTGGAAAGAAAGTGTAATGGCAAGTGCAAAGGAAGATGCTTACTAGATCAAATTAAAAGCATTCTAGAGCAGAAATAATTGGGAATTATTCAGCAAAGCATTTTTTCATCAGAAAATACCAGTTCATTGAAACTGAAATCTTTCATGGGAGAAGACTGATTTAGACCAATTTTCCATTTCATTTTTTAATTCAAAACTGTTGAGGCATCCAATTTCAATACTTTAAAACTGTTTCACCTTTTGTTGCAATGACTTTCCATCACTGAAATGAAAGCTGTTATAGTTTACATATAAAATATATAACATGTTCAAATGGAAACAAAACATTTTTAGACCCAATCCATTTTTTTACTCCAAATTTATCATTCACAGAAACATTGAGGTGTTAACTTTTATTTTATTTCAGTTCTAGAAACATTTTTTTGAAATCTCAGGATGGAAGAGTAGCTCTGCTTACAAATGGAACCTATAGCTGTCAACATCTGAAATGGCAGTACTGATGCAAAACTAATTCTGAAATGCCAAGGAAAGAAATTCATCATGTCACATACTCTCTTAAGTAGCACTCTGTAGCAGGGTAAAGCTTATGAATGACAATGACATTATGATATCTTCTAATAAAGTTATTGAATCGAGATCTGAAGCAGAAACTCTACTTAAGTACAAACTTACCAGAAAAGTAAAGGATGTTGCAGAACCTTTGTCTAGTGGTCTTTGCCAGGGGGGACTAAGAGAAAAGAACTGCTGTACAGCCTCTTATAATATTTAAGTAAATCTGTTGTAAATCTAAATGCATTTTTTCATAGGTTGCATGATTTGATATCCTCTGGAGATAATATACCAGTCACTATATTATTCTGATAACTAGATCTGATGTACAAAGCAATGTGACCTATGCAACATTAACTAATCAGCTTTGTTATTAAAATGAATAATAATAGCTGTTAAACTAATGGCCCTTATCATTCACAAAAAGATAATTGTTATGAAAGTTTGTTTCAATCCTGGAAGATAATCAGACAACAAGAATCAACATATTTCATATTCAGATTCAGGTTATCTTTTTGTTTCAGTGGAAAGATAAATCACTAAGGGAATGAATAGGACATAGGTATTTGAAGGATCAACCAAAGAATATTGACACAACAGATACTGGCATGCCTTTTCTGGAAAGTGATCTCCAGTAAAATTATGAGCAGGGAAAGGTGAAAGCAGCTGCTGCTATCATGAAAGGTGAAAAAAAAAAACCCGACAGCAGTAGGTGACCAAGAAGGAATTCGTCAATTAGTACTATGAGAAATACAGCACAGATGGGTTAGCAAAAGTACATGCATGTCAGAATCTGATATGGTGTCAGAAGATGTTTATTTTAAGCATAAGTGCAAGGCTTCAGAGCAGACTATTACACCACACAAGACATACTGTTAATGTTCTTTCCTCCTCTGCTTAGAGGCTAAACAATCTACATGCTGGTGGGAGACTGACAGTCTTTGCTTTGTTAAATGTGATCAGCCACTGGGGAAATATGTTAGGGAAAAAATCTGACAATTAAAAGTGACAATGACCAATGGGTACAACGAGATGACAAAGCTTTGACCATGATTTTACATTCACAAATTAAATGGGAGGAGCAAGAGAAATACACACCAAAATTTAAATGAACACAAATTACATGTTGAATGTTGTATGTTGAATGAAAAATACAGTTTTGGTGCAAATGAGGAATATCTGTATTCATACAAGGTATGCATTTGAAAGAGAAATCATTGTCTGAAGTAGCATGTGTAGCAGCCTTTAAAAACTGGACCCACCTGAACAGAATGGGAAGAGCTGCCTGGCAGAGAAAGAGTCTGTCCCCGAGGGGACACTGTAGGCTCTGAGGGCAAGTGAAGCTGTTTGGGAGCAGCCCTGTTGGAAGTGGGAGGGGTGATGTAACCCCAGCACAGTTTTGAAAGAGAGTCGTTAGCAAAAGTCTGGGAAGGGCCCTGAGCTGGGATTGGCTGAGAGGCTTGGATAAAAGGGGGAGCAGTTTTTCCCAAGGGGGGGGGAGGCTGAGGGACAGGCTGGAGACCGGATTGAGAGTCTCAGCGCAGTGGTCCCTCGGAGAGCCCCTGGGAGAGGCCTGCAGGAGCAGAGTGGAGAAGCTGCATGGCAGGAGCAGGCAGGGACTACTGGTGTGGAGAACCCAAGTCTGAAGAGACCTGACTGCAGCCGGGGTGGGGACTGCCGGAGTCCGCCCTAGTTTCCCTGAGGGGTGACGGGCCCCAGGGGCTGGCAAAGCCCAGGGAGGGGCTGCATTTGCTGGGGCTGTGAAGCTGTGTGGGGCAGGCGGGTTGCTATAGCCTGCAGCCCAGACACTGCTCACAGTAAAACCAGGGAAGGGGGGCAAAGGCAGGGGAAGGCTGTCTTGCAGGAACTGCAGAGGAGCTGCTGCTTGCTGCTCAGAGATTCCAGGAGCACAGAGACGGATACCAGTGCCAGGGAGCATCCACAGACCACGTGCAGGGACACAGACAGTCCCGCTCCCTGAGATACCCCGCCAGGGGCAGTGCACACGGGATCCCTAGTACACTGTGTGCAAGTGAGAGACTGTGTAAATAAGTTCTTGAGGGCTTATTAGACAGTATATCCATGTGCTTATTTAATGATTATTTGTTATGATGTAAATAATTAAATCTTGTAAATAGTTTGAGAACTGTCTGCAAGGGTGCTTGATTGTAAGGGGAGGCTCTCCGCTCGGGTCACTGCAGCAGCTTCCCAGGGGGGCTGGGCAGGGCTACTGGCTACCAGGTACCCCAGGATCCCATTATTCAGGTGAGGGCGCATGTAGTGTCGCACCCAGGGTTACGCATGGTTTTAAGATACATGTAGAACAACATGCTCAGTGGTTTCCTGCTCTCTATGGGCACATATACATGAGACACTAAATGAGTAGCAAACTAATTTTACTGTGCATTAGCATGTCACAGCAAAAGCTGTGGTATTGCACTAATGTGCAGTGGAATTAGTCACTGTGCATTAGTCTCACTTAAAAGGTGGGCGCCAGTGTTACTGTGTAGTAGTGCCAGTTACTGCACATTTAGTTAGTCCCTGGCATTACACAGGTACTAAATGTAATGTGCAGTAACCACTGCACATTAATGCATGTTTAGACATGCCCTAGGTGGCAATAAACAGTCAATTAATGGATTTCAGGAAAATCTTGGGTGGGCTGAAAAACCTGCACCATTTTTAGTAGTTTTCTTGTCTTTGCTCTTTCCTTTGGCCTTAATATTCCTCAAGCCACTCAAATATTTTTCTGTGAAGCTTTCTAGTAATTTTAAAATCAGACATGCTTGAAAGAAGACAGCAAATTGTATTATCTGATGAGACTCAAGGCCAAACTTCAAGGATGCAGATGCTGTGATGAGATGACAATGATTAGTGTATTTTCTTGATAGTCTCAATTCCTCAGGCAGATGCTTCATCGTATTACAGAGGAAATTAACCCTCTTGAATTCAAGGGCATTGCTAGACCTTGTCTAAGTCTAATAAGGGTGATCATATCCTTTCAACAATGAAGACTTCAGGGGAAAAGCTGAATTTTAATTCTGCAGGTTTAAAGAATATTTAAACAATGCTAAGGTTTTTTATATCCTTGAATGACTATTTTTCACTAATAAAATAGTACAAATTTTCAAGCCTAGGTAACTATAGATTTTGTTTATGTAATATAATTTTTCTAATAAAATATTTTAACATTTCAATTTCAATTTGAAGTAGGATTATTGTTTCATTTTCCAAACCACTTTCTCTCCCCCACAATATGAATAAATAGATATAGATACATGTCATGGGATGGGGTCCCTAAGGATGGCCATGTTAACCCTAAGGCCCCTCGATGGGGCACCCTCTATTCTCGCCCGCCACATCTTTGATGGAAATATAGAAATAGGGAGGCTGCCTTTATTTCCTTTTGGACACAGTTTAATGGACTCTCGCAACCCCATGGGTTCCTGGACCTCTTGTGGGTCCCACTTCACAATGGGTGTTTCAGGGGCACCCTAGCCTTATGGGCTATATGTGTGGCTCCAACCACCCCTTTACTATGCCCCAAACCTTGCAGATGGCATTGACATTGTCCGGTCTGGGCCTTGCTATGAACTGGCCCCCCTTGTCCTCTCTGGGCTCTCCACAGCCCTATCTCTGCACCTCGCTAGTGCTGGGGTTGGTGCACCCCAAATGCCGCGCCCTCACGTGCCAGGGTCAGTGCACCCCAAATGCCACACCCTCACTGGCACCAGGGTCCCCACACTGGAGTGGACCCCCAATGAGGCCTCCTCCTTCCCCAAAAGGCCTCACCCAAAACACCAGTCTTATAAAACCACAACCAAATATAAGCCCCTGTGCTACAACATAACACCGACTGCATAAGGTGTGCTCTGCCCCTTTCTATTACTGGGAGCAGAACTTAGGCTTTTTCCCTTCACTTACTCTATGAGGGCGCCTTCCCCCTTGGCCACTGGCAGAGAACTGCCCTCCCTACATCCAGCCTGGGGTTCGTATGGGCCCAAGGCCCTCCCACTTCTGGTCAGCAGGTGCAGGCTAATTTGCCCTCTGGCTTGTTGCCCTGATAACCTGCACCTGGGATTCTGTCTCTCTCTCTGGGCCCTCTCCAGGCAGTTTTTGCTCTTCTAGGAGCAGAGCACCTTAGTGCTCTGTGACAGTACAGATATATGTTTATAGATGCTATTTACACATCACATGTTTAAAAAAACATATTTACCTTTTGCATTATAATGTCAACTTAGGAAAATAAATATTGTTTAATGTCAAGTTCATCGGACGCAAATTTACATCTCTTAGTCTTCAGTTTAAATTTCTACATAAAATAAAGTACAATAAGTATTTTGCAACCTAGGTTCTAAAGTACTTAAATGGTTTAATATGAAAAGGGGCTGAAAAGCCACAAGCTCTAACTGATTTCAAATAAAACACTAGGCCCTTAGCATATATGGCTTAAATGTCATCCTTTGTGGATATAGTGAATACTGTGCCTGCATTTATACTGTACTTGTGGCCAATCCAGCAGGTTGAGGAAAGATAACAGAACAGAAGGATACAGGCCCTCTGGTTAGCTTCTGTTGAAGGTGTTCCTTTATGTTTTGAGACTTCTATGTTTGCGCAGTGAAGAATCAGTGGAGAGAAAACACAGGAGAGTGTTCTGAAATAACAGCTTTTGCAAAAGATGACTAGATAGGAGTTTTCAGAGAAGTCAAGAGGAAGTAGGCAACTAAAGTTTCACTGAAATTCAAAGGAGAGTTGGCAGTATAAAAATTGTTTACTTACCCATCATTTTAGAATGAAAGTTTGGCATTCACAGTTGCAGATTTGATAAAGAAGTCAACATGCAATATTTATTACAATAGTGGCACAAAGATGAAGTTAAAACATGAAAAAGTATAAAGAATTTTAATATTTAGGAGGTTTAACTGAAAGAAATATTTTGTTCTTTCTGTATACAATGTTATATAAAAGGGTCAAGAAATTAAGACGTGGGAAAATAAAACCTCAGTCTAGTGGCTATTAAGATGTTGAAAAGAAAGAAAAAATGGTCTCAGATTAGTGGATCAAATCATATATAATCACAACCTTTTATAGCTTTAGAAAAGTTCTCAGTAATGAGTGACAAAACTACTACAGGCTCATTACGTTATTATGCTAGGGAGTGGGTATTAAAATTTATTATTAAAATAAAATCATCCTCAGGCCACAGATCTTGAATCTAATAGGTACTCATTTCTTGGGTTCTTATACTGATGACTCCAGAAAGTATAAGTTAGTGTAAATTACAAGCATATAAATACCTTGAGGAGCCTCAGAAGGCATATAAAGTAAGATAATATACTTGATTTTTTTTTACTTGAAAAGTGCACAGTTATATGTTTTTCTTTGTGCCCAGTTTTAGTTTTTTGCAAATTATTCTGATTCTTACATTTCTGATTTAATTGTTGCCTTTTTATCAACTTGATTTCTATCTTTCCTGTCTATAATGTAAGGTTTGTTATACATGTTTTGATACCAGAGCACAGTTAATATGAATGATATGTTTAGAAAGCAACCTTTATATTAATTTCTTCTGCCATATAACGGCAATTTTAATTCTTATTCACTTTACTACTTAAATCATGGGTAGCATTAATTTTACTAAAGATACCTTTAAAAAGAAGTCAAGAAGAATTTTCTCTGGCTTATAAAATAAACCCTTCTTCATTGTCCCTGCTAGTCTGAAAGACTGGGTACAGCTGTCAGTGTGACAAAAGAAAAACTATGATCCGTTCCCAAAGAAACCTAAATTGTTAATCTTTTCTCCTTTCTTTGTCAATTTGTTTAACATCCTTAAATAAAATTCCTTTACAACTTTTGTTAAATACCTCATTAAAAAAATTAGTAACAACACTGAAGAAAAAGTTAACTCTTACTTTCTGACACAGCAGTGAATGTCAGATGTGCTCATGTCTTAAATAAATTCCAAGGCAAACAAAACAACATTTTGCTTCATACCAGCTACAAAATATTAGTATTTCTCTATATGAAGCTTACACCAAATAAGGCTGCTGCTATCTCATAATTTTTAAGGCAGACTGTTAAAGGTGAGTTATTCACTTGTCTTTATACTACTTCTCCCCACACATGCATATACAACTCTCATGATGTGATGGGAACCTTTTTTCTCCCTTCCAATAACTTCTCTGTTTTTCCCCAGCAGCAGGGATAGTTATGAATATACAAGCTAGAAAACAGAAAAAAATCCTTATTGTTCAGTCTGCAAGGTTATATTCTTTATGCCTGTATTAACTGCATGCTGCCCATTGGTTTTTTTTCCCCTTCTGGGGTCATTGTGGGATCAACGTCCTTGTCAGTACTCATACATTTGACATGCAAGACCACTCAAAAAGTAAGGGCTCACCAACAACATATGAGCATTAAAGTCTTTCCTTTTTCAGAGAATATGACTATAAGATACCTTACAGACTAGACGATTTATCTGAGGTACAGTCATGCAAAATGTTAATATATCACAAGAGGTGCTTGTAATTCATCATGAAGAAAACATCTTTGCCACTTCAAAAATTAATATTATATCAGCAGTTCAACATCAGAGAAATCCACACAACCATAGAAGAAAGTTTTGTAATTGAAGCCATATACAGATATTTCTTTTCTCCTGGGAGAGTCATTATTTTCCCAGTAGAAACCAGGAGCGTACTGACATTCAGGATCTTTTCTCCTAGAACAACAATGGCTGTTTGAGGAGAAAAATAACTAGAAAACAACCACGGTAAATGGCTCCTGGGAGAGATTCTCCTGGGAGAGCAAACTTCTATAGACGTACCTTCTAAGAGAAGCTGCATGACAACCATCCAGCATGCTTTGCTCTTATTCCACTCTCCACAGGTCCAGGAAGACAGTAGGTCACTTTGCTGAACACTACTACTCCAGCCAAGCAGGGGACCCTTTCACAATCCCCTCACTGTGCTTCAGATACACAGCCTAAGAGGTAGTCTGGGTCAACCAATCAGGGTTTCCCTGTGGACTACTGTCATCTGTCACCAGGCAGATTAGGACCCTGCAGAACAAGTTGAGATATGTGCACAGGGTCCCCCCAAATTTGCAGTGGCTTAGCATTTTAACTTCTCAGGGGCCTCCAGGTAAGTTTTTCTACCAGGAAAACAAGCCTGAGAAAGTTCTCCCTGATCATTTGAACACGTGTGGATCCTGAAGGAGGAGGAACTTTGCTTATATATATTTGTTTGCCCATGCTCCTCATTAGTTTCCCAGTCTGAAGCACATAAAAGTCCAAGCAGTCCTCAACTTACAACATTTTGAGTTACAATGTTTCACACTTACAACGTTTATAAATTGACACCCTGTTTCAACTTTATGACATCAGTTCTGACTTTACAATGCTTGATGTGATGCGACGCCATGCCAGTGAACAAGTTCACTGTGTCGCTCATCTCCCTGGAGAACATCTGTCCAAACTTCCTTGGACACTTTCTTTAAGAAAGCAGACAAGACTCCAGAAAAACCTGCAGACAAGACTTCTGAGAAGACTCTAGCCAAGTACCCTTCAAAAAGTCCAAACAAGAGCCTTTAAAGAAGTCCAGCAAAGTCACCTCAAAGAAGTCCTTGCAAATCAATATCATTGCTATTTACAATATAAATACATTAATACAGCTATATTACTCATCTTAATTGATCGAGTACAAAAAATTCTGGGGTATTTTTGGTTAAAATAGGGTATTGGGCCTTGGTTCAGGAACCAATCCCCCATTTATAACATTGTTTCTTATGAGAAAATGGGTTCCGAGTTACAACGTTATGAATTAAGATGCGGTTTTCAGGAACCAATTCTGTCGTAAGTCCGAGGACTACCTGTATCTTAAATTCTTCACAGATAACACTGTAAGGCACTGTCTGTCTCCACCTTTCAGATGTGATATAACAGAAAGGAAGTGATAAGAAAGTTATGGGATGCACTTAGTTAAAGCTTAGAAAGATTGGAATATTTATGTTTTGCACCAATATGTGCAAAAGAGCACAGGAGGAACACTTCACTGGGCCCGTTATTCTGAGGTAAAATCAGATGGATGTCACTGAAGAAAAGTCTGTATTTGTCAACCCACTCAAGCTTGAAAACATCTCAGTAACCAAACCTTGCATGTAAGAACCAAAATTTACTGTACCCAAATCTAACTTTTCCTCCACTGAGTCGATGTTAGTACTGGCAAAATACCATTATACCCCAAGAGCTCAAATGCACACCTTCCCTGCAAACAACACTTTGTAAAACTATTCATCAAATGAGTTTTCTAACTGGTTTGTGACTATAAGTGTGTCACAATGTGTTTAGAAGCTGGTAGAAAAGAATGTCCCCAAGCTGAAACATGAACAGCAGAGTGGAGGAATTTTCACTTTGTACATAATTTTATATAAGAAACTATATAAAGTTTGTTGTGAACCATGTATGGAAATTTACTTTTGCATTCAACAGACTATTTTTCTCAGCTGAATATACTTCTTTCTGAAACTCACTGTGTACAGTAGTTAAGTTGCCCAGCACAAGTGTTTAAAACAATTAACTCAGGAGAACCTAATGAAGAAAAGCTAATGGCACTTTATCGTGCATCAGCAGATGCATGACAAATAGATCCAAGGAGGTGATACTTCCCCTCTATCGGGCGCTGGTCAGACCGCAGTTGGAGTACTGCGTGCAATTCTGGGTGCCACACTTCAAGAGGGATGCGGATAACCTGGAGAGGGTCCAGAGAAGGGCCACTCGTATGGTTAAGGGCTTGCAGGCTAAGCCCTACGAGGAAAGACTAGAGAACCTGGACCTTTTCAGCCTCCGCAAGAGAAGGTTGAGAGGCGACCTTGTGGCTGCCTATAAGTTCATCACAGGGGCACAGAAGGGAATTGGTGAGGTTTTATTCACCAAGGCGCCCCCGGGGGTTACAAGAAATAATGGCCACAAGCTAGTAAAGAGCAGATTTAGACTGGACATTAGGAAGAACTTCAGGCATCTGGCTGGGGTCATCTGAACCCAGAACTCTTTCCTGCCTATGCAGGGGGTCGGACTCGATGATCTATTCAGGTCCCTTCTGACCCTAACATCTATGAATCTATTGAAAAAACCTGACAAGCATATTTTCACTAAACTCTACTTTTGTTTTATGAATAGTCAGGTTGAACTACATTGTGACCCTTACTTTGTGTGCATTTGAGCAGGGGAGTAGTCCATTCCATTGTGTTTCCATCAAGTTAGTTTCAAATCAGCAGATACTTAATCACATACAACACCTTAGGCAGGTGAGTGGTGATGACACTTACTTTGGGGGCATATTGTCCATAGAAGCTGAGAACTGGGGAGGAAGGAGGAACAGCTACTGCGGCTGGGCTGCAGCTTACCCTTCTATGCAAGGGAACTAGAATAGCAGGGGCACAGAGCAAACCAAGTATTAGCTTCTTTCCCATTCCTAAACATTTCAATGGACTCACACAGCTAAACTAGTCCATAGGAAAAAGTAAACTAACCCAGAAAAACAGCTGCTTCAGCTTCTTCCCCCATGGAGCAGAGGAAATCAGGAACTGAATCATGGTTGCTTGAGTCATCTTTCAGGCTCTGGTGTGCTCCCTTACTCAATTTAGATTGAAAGACTATCATCCAACTCACTGACCTTTTATAGATAAAAGTACATTTATCATCAAGTAGCATGGGATTCCTAAACTTCAACTCTGCAGTAGCTGGAGTGTGGGGGGTTTTACTTCAGGGGAAGAATTTATTCAATGTTTCTATGTGCGGATAAAAAAAAAAATCCGTCAAAATCACAGAATAGCATCTACTTTATTTGAGTTCATTTGTGCTTCTTTGCTCTTAGCTCTCCATTCTTATTGCCTCACTCTTGTCTTTGAGAGTTTTCAGCTTTACTAGCTGGGCCTCGGTTTTTAATCTACTTTCCCAACTGAACTGTCTCTTCTCCTTTTCTCCCAGCCATTCCTCGCTTCTCTTGGCCACTTTTAACTTTATTCTACTTCACTCCAGCTAGTAAAGACAAAGTCTATCAAAGGCATAAGAAAGAGAAAGAGAATAGAGCAGAGAACAAAGAAAAATACAAATGCTTTGACATGGAGATTAAATAGTTTCCCTAAAGTAACAAAAGCTCAGACAGAATTAAACTGCCCTGTTAAACAAAAGGATTGTAACTGCCATTACTCTAAATCCCTTTGTTTCTATAGTCCTCATTCCTGTAGCTCAATCTTCACACCTATAACCCACCCCTAACAAGCAGTGCTTCAAACTGGTCTGACACAAAGACTGGGTTTTTTTTTCAATTAAAAGTTGAACTGGGAAAAAAGGAGCCCCTAATCTAGTTCACTGGTTATAAAAACCTCAGGAGGTGTAGATTGCCGACATCACGTCATCAAATCATTTCACATTTACAACCTTCAGTCTTGCACCCAATGAAGTCAGTTGAAAACTGACTTCAATGGAACGAGGATTAGCTACGCGGGATGTGGGCAGCAGTGGGTATCTACAAGTCTTCATCAATTATTTGCCAGTATATAGCTACTTCTTCAGATCTCATGATACCTTGCAGGGATGGGTAATATTTCACTTAATATCAGCCTATTATGCACTTGATAGCTCATACCTCTTTCTGTTACTTTAAGTATCCTTAATTCAGTGAAAACTAATTCCACAGAAATTGATAGGATAAGCAGGCATACACTGAAATCCTATACTGTTGATTCCTGCCTCAACCCAGTCCTTGAGTCTTATCACACAAATGCTTTCAAAGACCAAATGCAGGTGATATGACTGAAAAATTATAGAGATGTTGGCTGAATTTTTACAACTAACCTCTCAGCTCTAGATACTGAAAAAGTACAGCCAACATAAGCTGACAATGGAAATATGGGAAAGCATCTGAAAAGTTATATAGCTAAAAGCTGATGAGTACAGATCCTTAGGGGTTATGAACCTTGCCATAACTCCATTGATTTCAACAGAACTAATTTACCTCTGTTGTGGATCTGCCCTGATTGCTCTTCTGAAAATATATAAAAAGAAATAACCCACAGATTCCTGCCTGCTCAGAAGTGATGGCACAAAAATCAATTAAGTCAACTGCTGTTTCATTGAAACGGAGATAGAGAAAAAGCAGATTCTCTTTTTACAGTACTACAGACAGTGCTGCAAGGTCTGTACTGCAAGGTCTGTATAAATGCCCTGGGCATCAAAGACTATTTTCTTTCAGTCATGAAAAAGCAGTGGCATAACGGGGCAGGGAGCAGGGTCCCAGCCTTAGGTGCCATCTTAGCAGGGACACCAGAATCAACCCCAGGAATCTTTGCCATGGAAAGAATAGCCCTGTGCTGCTTGTCCATAGTAACTGGGCAGGTGCATCCCTTCAATCAGTAGCATATCTAGGGGGCAGGGGAGTGAACAGAAGGTGACCCCCTCCCCAGGGAGACTTTGCCATGGCAAGTAAAGCCCTCCATTTAGCTGTGAATCTGAGCAGAGAGGAGAAGTAAACAGGAGCAGGGACTGCTTTCCTCCCATGATTTATGAGGAAAGACTGGGGGAACTGAGCTTATTTAGTCTAGAGAAGAGGAGACTGGTAGGGGACTTTATAGCAGCCTTCAACTACCTAAAGTGGGCATTAAAAGAAGATGAAGCTAGACTATTCTCAGTGGTGGCAGATGACAGAACAAGGAGCAATGGGCTCAAGCTGCAGCAAGGAAAGTTTAGGTTAGATATTAGGAGGAATTTTCTTACTAGGAGGGTAGTAAAACACTAGAAGAAATTACCCAGAGAGGTAGTGGAATCTGCATCCTTGGAGGTTTTCAAGACCCAGCTAGACAAAGCTTTGGCTGGGATGATCTAGTTGGGTCTGTTCCTGCTTTGAGCAGGGGATTGGACTAGATGCCCTCCTGAGGTGCCTTCCAACATTAACCTTCCACGCTATGGGGCTGCTGCGGCTGGTGTGGAGCAAGCCTGTCCCACAGTGGTAGCAGCCCAAGCCCATGCTGCTAGTGCAGCAGCCACAGCAGTAGCAGCTGCCACTTGAGTGTAGAGAGCAGGGACAGGTAAGACTCTGTCCTGTCCCCACACTCCCCTGGCTCTCCAGTGGTCTGCCTAATTCTCTGGCTGCCACCCGCACTGGACACTGAAGGAGATCACTATGCCTCTGTGAAAAAGAGTTACCATTTCTTACCTATTTCTTGCTCTCTCCCCTTCCCCCTGAAGTCCTACTACATGAAGATTAATAGATGTAGTTGTTTACATATCTTATCTGTAGGAGAGACTGACCTTCAAAGTGATTATGAAATCAAGGGTTGAAAACTCTTTCATCTTCATTAGCTTTATATTATGTGTAAGTTATCTTTTTTACTTTATCTCAATATAGCTGTTATGGTATATAAGTTACTTCTATTACCTTTTAACACAGAGCTGTTATTTCTTATAAATAAATATCCAAAGGTAATTTCCTTCTTCTTGAAGCACAAAACACATTCATTTTTCTGACTGAAGGTACTGCAGAGATAAAATAAGAGTTGATAGTAACAAAACACTGAATGAAATTAAAATTTAGATTATTTTCTGGAAAGAATGATGTAGTTCAGGTACAAAGCAATGGACATGTAGGATCAAGTCTGTTGAAATTTCAATGTATTTATACCACTGATCTGGCCTGAGTATGATTCTTACATTTCATTTTCAAAACTGTTTAATTATGTATTCTTCAACTGACACTGTAGGATTACATTATTACAAAGAGGAGACAATATTCTGTTTCTATGGTAGCACTTATAAAGATGTCTACATCTACATGCACAAATTACCCCAAAACCCCCTCTGTATTAATGAGCCATTAGAACATATATGTCTCCCACTGGCCAAGCTCTTTACGTTTAGAGTTGGATATTTAGTGAGGTATACTCACTGTTGACACAAGGGGCTAAAAATTGAAACTCCTACACTGATGAGGTTGTTGAGCCCCTGGAGAAGCTCAGTCACAAGAAAGCAAGGAGATATGTGCAATACTTGGGCAAAATCTGGTTTAAAAAACAGCTTGCAGTGATTTGCACAGGAAATGAGTTTTCATCTCCATGTTTTACTCTCTGGAGGCCAAAAACTTGAGTGTTTTAGTATCTGTGTTTTGTCATTGCTTATTGGCTAAGTTAACAAAGCTTAGAGGTGCAGTTTCAAATGAAAACAATACTTTTAGTAGTGGAAAGCCATCAGAAATTCCAGCACTGAACAGCAAATCTAGAGGGATATATGAGTAGCATATACAGGTCTTTGAAGTAATGAATCAGCCAGATCTTGCAGAAATAGAAGGCACTGGAGTATATGGAAATCTTAAGATCTTGATGCTAAGGGTCCTGTCATGAGATTCAGCAATCTAGCATCTTACTATGTGTTGGTTTTACCTTGATCAAGGATTCTCTGACTCCACTGTATGCTGCTATAGAATCAGTCTGGAAACTGGATGCCCACATAAGAAAGAAAGCGAAAGGAAAACAATGATAAAACTTATCTTTTGCTCAGATTATCCTGTATATAGATAGAGCGAAAGATGCTGATATTACAACAACAAAAAAGCTGAAAGGAGCAAGGAAATAACCAAGCTTGGAGGCTGTTTAGCAATTTCTTGGCAGGAACTGCAATGTCACAATAAAATGCTCTGAAGCAGAGCTACCTGTGGTGCTGTTTGGGACATCAGCTCTGTGACTCCCCTGCTTTGAAGAAAAACCAGGGTCTTGAAGTCAGAGGCATTCCCTTCTAGAAACTGTCTAGGGTTTACTGATGGGATCCCAACAGAAGGAAGACCGAAAAGACTTTTCAGAGAGTTTGAAGGCAGTCTCCCCTAGTGGAAGCAACAGGGGGATCCATGGGTTTAGGTTGTAGCCGTGTTGGTCTAAGGATATAGGCAGACAAGGTTCCTTGGGTAAATTTGATATCTTTTATTAGAACAACCCAAATGGTTGGAGAATAGTTATTGAGCAAGCTTTCGGGTTCAAAAACCCTTCGTCAGGCTAAGGAAGCTGCAGCAGTTGGTGTGTGCTCTTCCTGGATGGAATGAAAAGTAAAGAAGCCAGGGGCTGGGCTGGGGAGTCAGTTGCCAGGCAGATTGTAATGTATCAAAAATCCAATGTCTATGTTTAGTCCCTGATCTCTAGTATCCAGCAGGTTGATGAAATGGAGCTCATAGACTCGTCTCTGGGAAGTGTTGTGTAAATTTCCCTTGAGGATCAGGACTGAGAGATTGGAGAGAGAGTGGCCCTCCTGTGAGAAATGCGCCCCCACCGGTAATTGGGTGTTTCTGTCTTTGATGGATTTCCGGTGTGCATTCATTCTGGTGCGCAGTTGTTGTCTGGTCTCTCCTACATATCTTCCATCAGGGCATTTGGTGCATTGGATGAGGTATACTACATTCCTGGAGGTGCAGCTGTAAGATCCTGGGATGCTGATGGCTCTGTTGTGGGGTGTAGTAATAGTGGGGGTGGTGGAGATGTGGGGGCAGGTTTTGCATTTCTTGTCATGGCACAGTCTGGATCCTTTTGGTGTGTTCTGGG
>NW_005842669.1:496812-502758 GCF_000455745.1 Alligator sinensis | reverse complement strand
GTCAAGGTTAGGGTTTCGTCCACTGCGAGGTGTCCAATCTGATTTTTTTGGGGTTTTTTGGCATTGATCTTTTCTTGAATGTTGTCAGAGGATGAGTTGCTGTTGGGAGTGGGTTCAGTTTGGTCGTGGAAATATTCTTTGAGGTGCAGGCGTCGGAAGAATTCTTCTAGTTCTCCACATTGAAGTATTTTATTAGGGTTTTTTTCTGGACAGAAATTTAGGCCTTTAGAAAGGACAGACTTCAGTTTTGGTGAGCGTGTGTGTGGAGAGATTGATAATATTTGTGGGTTGGTTGCTGCTTGCAATTTTATCAAGTCTGAGGTTGGAAGGTCGTTGTTCCTCTGATGGTTGTTTTGAGGCTGGGGAGCTTGTTCTTGGAGTAATTTGTTCCATTTCTTCTTTTTATGTAGGACGAATGCTGTAGAAAGTTTTTCGTAGTCTCTTTGTATCCGCTGTATATTGTCAGGTAACATGCATGGATTTCTGTCTTTTAAGTTGTTGTAGTGTATGATGATTTCCTTCCTGAGTTGGTCTCTTTTGGAGTAGAGTAGGTGAAGTAGATGATTTCTAATTTTCTCTGAAGTTCTTCTGCATAGGGGGATCCATGACATCTACTGACTACAACAGGATTATTCCAGCCCCACTTCAGCCCAGTGTTGTAGGGTCTCAGTCTGGAAGAAGTAGGTGGCATTATACAGCCAATTCAATTTAAATTCCTGAGATGGTACTTAGCCTAATTGTCCTTGTACACCACATAACAGATTGAGGTGGAAAGGCAGAGAGTGAAAGGGAAGAAAGTTTTTCAGGCCAAGTTTTACTTTCTTTCAACACAAAATATCAGGATCTCCTTTTCTAGCAGAAATCTGAGAGCCTCATCTTGAAATGAGTTCAAGTAACTTGAAATTGCAATACTCTGAAGAAAGAAGATGGAAAAAGTATGAGAAGCCTTTTTCTTTTTCACTTCTTGCTGTAAACAGACACGTTTTTAAAATACATGAAAAAGCAACAAAGAAAAGAGGGTGACAGTGCTCAGCTGGCTCTGGCTGAAAGCATAACAACTTTGCTACTACGTTCACAGGGCAGGGACAGTACCTCTTATTAACACAAGGGAGATTCATTGCTATAACTACAGAAACAGCATCCTCTTTCTCATAAATTCACAGGTAATCTTATTTTGCTATGGTTGCTGCACTTATACCAGTGCAATCTTTGTGTCACTTATAAAAAAAAAGGTTTTATTACAGTCTATTAGGGGTGAAGGTCAAGGGAAAGAGAGGACCAGAGCCTGAAGTCTTCTAAATCAAGAGAACATGCATTACAAACAGTTTTGATACAAGCATCCCAGACTATAGTATAAACCTTGACCTGGAAAACCCTACCATCTTTGGTTTTGGAGGCTTAGAAATAATTCATTCTATATGTTAGATTTTACAAAAAGATTTTTCTGACTCTGACCATAAAGCTATTTGTTCCAATAAATTGAGAAGTTTTTTTTAGTCTGGACTATTTTCCACTAGGGATTACACTGTGACCACCAAACTTTATTTATTTAAGAATCTAGTAGAGACTCGACATGCTGTGAAAGATAAACCTTTATCCATCTCAACTCTATTGAGCAGTGTTCTAGTTTGTAGATTACATTGGGAGTTTCTTAATTTGTAGATTGCTATGACAGGGAAGACAAATCTATTCAAAAGCAATGAAATATGTTAAATGGTTTGAAATAAGGTTTTTAAGCAGTCTATAAAAAGAAGAAAAAATGGAAAGCTTTTTTTTTTAACGTTACCTACACATGAAATAGTCACAAAGGAACATTAAAGAGAAGTACATTTATCCAGGGTTGAGTGTGAAGAGTCAGGATCACAATTATTACCCCAGTGTGTTGTTAATATATGAGAAACAGCATAAAAAGTTGATTGATTGCTATGAATTTCTTGCAGCTGTAGCCTTTGAAGCATGAAATACATTAGCATTGTCTCCTAATGTCTTCAATAATTGTTCTGAGCTGATGCTTGTCTTCTGAACAAGGCATATTATTTATTCACAAAGAAGTCAGAGACAGTAAAAATTAAGCACATAGAAAATAAAATGACCTCTATTTCTCCAGTAAAATGACATTTCTACAAAGGACAATAGAAGAAATAACTGATACTGTTAGTAATTGAGATAGGTCTGATTTGATGTGTATTGTCCAAATATCTTTGCTCTTTACAGGTTATTAATTATAGCAAGCTCCTGGTTGAATTTTTTGCATCATTACCCATCCAGTATAGCAATTTTTTTGGTGTAAGAAATGACCATGGTGAAAAACTGGCACTGTTTAAATAAATGTTTCTGCAATACGCTGCCTATTTTGTAAGGCACAATGAATCATTTTTTCAGATGTCTGGAAAAGCGTTAAAATATTAATAAATAATAACTTTGCAAAGCTACTCAAATGTCACATATTTAGCAATACGCTCATGCCTATATGCTTTAGTATTTTTCACAACTCAAATATTTCTCTTCTTGCATAACTGATCACAAAAGAAAGCAAATAAAACAGTTACTCCCCTTAGGAGATACAAAATGATTTTTAAAGTTTTGATGTGAAGTTTTTAAAGTTTTAAAGTTCATCTTGCAATACAATGCACTTGTCAAAAGTGAAGAAAAAAGGAGGGCTCTGGCATCAGTTATTTCTGAACAAGTTTCAACAATGAGAGAGAGAGAAATCAGAGCCCCACAGCATACAGCACATATACATGATTTCAAAAGGAGGCGCAGAAGGAACGTGAAAGGCAACAGCAGATACCACTTCTGCCTTGTGGTGTTAGTCACTGATATCTGAAGGTCTAGTGACAACCAGTACATTGACAGTAAATGTAGCAAACCGTCCTTCCCTTTTGGGCAGATTTAGCTGCAATCCGAGTAATTAATTTCCTTGGTTTTGATTCACTCCGTGCAAACAAACCTTCCTCCTTGATGTAATTCTTTAGGAGCTGATGAGCCTTGCTTTTTTTCTTGGTAGAGCATGGAATATGCATTGGTGTTGCAAAGAACAGGCAGATTGTCCAGTGCTTTAGCAACAAATTTTACCCGTTTCGGGGTTTGTTAATGACTGATTATTTTAAGTTGGTCTCAGCCCCAGTGTTATTGCTTACTTAATCCAGGCTCTCATTTTTGTGTTGCCTGTAACTCTTGTCCTGTTCATAAAAATATCTGATCTCTGTTTCATGGTGTTTTTAAATCTGAGCTATCTGACCAGCAAGGCACAGGCTAAACTAGGTTGCTGCTTTCATTCAAACTAGTAATCCACCTATTTGCAAAAGGTTCAATCATTTAAATTCTGATAGCTGTCAAGTGCCTTTCCATAATTCTTAGCTTTAAAAAAGGACACATAAACTTACTGGGAAAAAAACAGTGTATCATTTTATTGCACCAAAAAGGCTGGAAAATTGTTTCCTGGAAATCCTCAAGACATACACTGGGAAGCTCAGTGCCAGTAAAGTAACTTGGGTGCAGTTTCATACTATGACTGCTTGTGCCTGGACTGTTAGGCTTCATGCCAATATCTAGTTATTAACTATATGAGCTACAATGAAGACCTACCTTATTCCCTGGTCAGGTCAGCCCTGCCACTAGGGCTAGCCATAGGGCTCTGGGCTAGGAGCCACTCCTGCTCCAGGGCTAGGCTGCTTCTATGACAATCCTGCCTCAGCCTTTAAAAGCCTGCAGGCATTTTGAACCTTGGGGCACACCAGCAGGGAGCCTGAGGGTACTCCAGACCACTGCTCCCCCTAGGCAGGCCACAGGCTAGCCTTACCAGCCTGCCTACATCTCAGCGCCACTAGCTAAATCCCAGCACAGTGCTGCACAGCTGCCAGGGCAGCACTGTTCAGACCAGCAGGGTGCTGCAAGCTGCTGCAGCCTGTGGCCAGGCCTGTCAGCCCCCAGGACCAGCTTCAGGCAGCTTCTGGCCAGCAGGGCCAGCTCCACCTGCCCACAGTCCACCCCCAACAGCCTACCCTGTGCCAGCAGATGCTGCAGGGCATTGCATCTGCCATGCAGCTGCCAGTCCTGTGGTGTGCCCCTGCCCTGGGAACTGCAGGCAGCTGCCCAGGCCCATCAAGACAGTGACAGCTGGTGTGGGACCCACAATGCCCTCATCCTTCTCGCCCAGGAACAGACCCACACCTAAGCACACACCTGTGTCCTCCATCTGGGGCCCCAACTGGACCAAGGAGGAGACTGGTGACCTCGTGGCTCTGTGGGACAAGGCAGAGGTGCAGTGCCAGTTCAAACAGTGTGGGTGCTTCAACATCCACATCTATGAGGCGCTGTCAGGCCGGATGCAGGAGCATAGGTATGACTGGTTGTCACAGCAGTGCCACATAAAGGTCAAGGCCTTGTGGGCACAGTGGGTCAGCAGCACAGGTGGCCTGCCCAAGCCCCTGCCCTAGCCTGGAACCTCTAGTAACATATCACTGGAGAAGGGCCCCTCGGGTGCCCATTACCCCATCCCACTGAGCTCCCTGACTGCAACTCAGGAAGCCTTGGCCATCACCTGCCTCACCCACTCCACAGCCCCAGGGCCAGCCACGAGGCGCGAATGGCCATGACACCGCCAGCTGCCAGTAGTGCCAGCTCTTCCTTGGGCGGGGGGCAGCTGGGCATCTGCATGATGTGCCCCACCATTGGAGGATACCTCCTGGAGCCACACACTATCGCCACCAGCCGGGTGCAAGTGGAGCCACCAGCCACACCAGCCCTGGCCATGTGGTAAGCCCCAGGTCACAGGCCTGCTCACCCCTGCACCTGCCCCTGTCCCCTGACACTTCCCCACTCCCTGCCTGGCCCACCCGCACTGTCCTGGCCCCCCGGTTCCCCCACCACAACATGCAAGGAGGCAGGAGACAGTGCCAAACTTTATTAAGCAGCCTGTGCCCCAGCAGCTAGGTGGGCACAAGCCTCTTACACACCAAGGAATGCGTCAATGCCAGTGGCAATGTCCTCCTCAGCAGTGGTGGGCAGGGATGCATAGCATAGCCACAGGTAGCCCTCCAGGTGGCAGCAGAAGATGTAGAACATCCTGGGCCTCCCCCCACACTATCATAGCTCAGAGACCCATACCAGGTACGCAGGTGTGCCCAGGACACCATGGTGATCATCATCAGCAGGGCATAGTGGATTGGGCACCTCTCAGTCCACACAAACAGCTCCTCATGCACCACCCATGACACATGCAGCAGGGGCACACTCAATGTGCAGTGACAGCACACTGGGAGCTGATCCAAGGATGCCTTCCTGGAGAGCTGCTGTGCAGGGAGGGCAGGGGCATGGGCAGCTCCTTATCCCAGTTGACCAGGAGCCCCACGCCCCCTGAACCCTGGCACCATGGGCTGAGCAGCAACACAGGAGAGTGGCTGGCCTGCAGGAGGGTGGGCAGTGGGGAACAGGGTGTGGAGCCATGGCAGCAGATGCTGCCAGAAGCCTGTCCTGTCCTGTCCTGGGAATGGGGTGGGACAGGCAGGCTGCCTGTCACCAGCACACAGGCTGTGATGATGATGCAGGAGAGGTTGTCCTCAGTGACCAAGGCAAGTAATGTGGGAGCACCAGCAACCCCCGAGGCACCTGAAGATGCACACCACCATGGAATGGGTCCAGCTCAGGTGTAGCCCTGTGGGGTCAGGCCAACTCTCAGGATCTCAATATTGCACTGTTAGACAGGAGGGTGAGACACAATTGCACATATACAAACACACAAATCAATTAGGTCCATACACACACACAATACAGGCTCGGGCACATACACATCCAAACCAGCCGAGGCACATGCATACCTATCACCAATTCAAGCACATACACTATCCACCCCAAAAGTGGATCACTAATTTGTATATCATGCACACAATGCCATATATATATATATATACACACACACACACACACACACACACACACACACAC
>NW_005842669.1:494349-496025 GCF_000455745.1 Alligator sinensis | reverse complement strand
TTGTGTGACCCTAGTGACAGGAGGCATGCCCAAGCAAGGGTCAGCCCCTGGTGTACTGAGCATGTGTGCTTCATGCAGGGACGTGCAGTTTTGGGTGTCTGCAATGGTGGGGTACAATGGTAGAGTTGCTGGTTCTGCAGGGTCTTTTGTCTTTCAAATGCTGGGTTTTTGTCTCTGATCCTGGATGAGGTCCGTGGTTCCTGGATGAATCAATGCGAGGTGATGGCCTGGTCATTACAGGCCATTCAGTAGAGGCCTGCTACCATTGTATTTCAATCATTCCCAATCATTCTGATTCATCCGGAAACCAATTTACGTGGAAGGGGTACATGACTCATACAGTTACAACATGGGATGCCCAGGCAGAGGACACGAGATGGAGGTTTGACATACAAAATGGAAACTTGACATACGTTGGTTCACTTACAGACACAGGCCTAAACCATACAATATCCATATGAAACAATAACAATCAATACAAAAATGATAATAATACAATATACAACAGTAAGAATCAGTACAAGCCTAATAATAATACAATATAAAACAGTTAATATCCAAAACCAAAAACTTGCTACTAAAATAAAAATGTTAAAGCTTATTCTAAGTCTGAGCTTGCTTATTCTTGTCTATAGGGAATAGAGAGGGAAAGAAAGAAGAGCCAGAAATAATTGGGGAAGGGAAAGGAATGCATATCTATCATATATATATATATATATATACACACACACACACACACACACACACACACACACACATATACACACACCGTATTTTCATGCATATAGCACGCCCACAGGTATAAGCCACACCCACGTACAACCCGCAGAAAATTGTATTTTTGTAAATTAATCTGTATATATGCCGCACCCGTGTATTCCCTGTGGTGGCATATACATGGAGAGGCAGTGCAGCCCAGCCCGCCCTGGCCCTGACCCCTACAGTGGCGATGGCGCAGCCCAGCCCCAGTCCTGGCCCCGGCCCCCACGGTGGCAGTGGCACAGCCCAGCCTGCCTGGGCCCAGCGGGGAGGCGGCACAGCCTGTCCTGGCCCCCGTGACAGCAGCGGTGCAGCTGTGCCTGCCTCGGCTCCTGCAGCTGTGGCGGCACAGCGGAGAGGTGGCGCAGCTCGCCCCGGCCCTGGCCCCAGCCCCCGCAGCAGTGGCCTGCCCAGGCCCAGTGGGGAGGTGGCGCAGCCTGCCCCAGCCCCCGGGGCAGCGACGGCACAGTGGGGCCTGCCTCAGCCCCCCACAGCTGTGGCAGGGCAGCCCAGCCTGCCTGGCCCAGCAGGGAAGCGGCACAGCCCACCCCAGCCCTGGCCCCTGTGGGGGAAAAAAGTCTGTCAATAGCCCGCACCTGGGTATAGCCCACACCCATCCATTTTTTTTGTAAAATCACGTATACCCCGTGGGATATATGCGCGAAAATACGGTGTGTGTGTGTGTGTATATATATATAAAAGAAAAACTGGGGGTTTTGCTACACAGGCAGTGGTTGAAGTGGGCCTTGTGGGGGTACAGGTGGCTGCATGTGTCCTTCAGGAGAGCCCAGTGTAGGGCTCCATGAGGCAGGGCAGGAGTGAGTAAGTAGGGTGCCCATTGAGGAGGGGTGAGATGGCCATGGCACCCAGCTGCAGATCCAGCACCCCTGGCATGAAGCAGCTGTTCTCCAGAATGT
>NW_005842669.1:490661-494339 GCF_000455745.1 Alligator sinensis | reverse complement strand
TCAGCAGGCTAGAGTTTCAAAAGATAGTGTGCAGCAATAGTGTGTAGACATTGGTATCCGAAGTGGACTGGACAAGTTCGCCGATGACACCAAATTTTGGGGTAAAGTGTTCACACCTGAGGACAGGATGGTGATCCAGACTGACCTTGACAAGCTCAGAAAATGGGTGGATGAAAACCTGATGGCCTTCAACTCCGAAAAATGCAAGGTACTCCACCTTGTGAAGAAAAACCTGCAGCATGCTTATAGGCTCAGCAGTGCTATGCTTGCTAGCACCACGGCTGAAAGGGACTTGGGGGTCATGATTGACCAGAAGATGAACATGAGCCATCAGTGTGATGTTGCAGCTGGTAAAGTGAGCAAAACTCTGGCTTGCATCCATAGATGCTTCTCAAGCAAATCCCAGGATCTCATCCTCTCACTGTACTCAGCCTTGGTGAGGCTGCAGCTGGAGTACTGCATCCAGTTCTGGGCTCCACAATTCAAGAAGGATGTGGAAAAGCTTGAGAGAGTCCAGAGGAGAGCCACATGCATGATCAGAGGGCAGGAAAATAGGCCTTATGATGAGAGGCTGAGAGCCATGGGACTCTTCAGCCTGGAAAAGCTTAGGCTCAGTGGGGAACTGGTGGCTGCCTATAAGTATATAAGGGGTGTACATCAGGATCTGGGGGAATGCCTGCTCACCAGAGTGCCCCAAGGGATGACAAGGTAAAACGGTCACAAATTCCTCCAAAACCATTTCAGGCTGGACCTAAGGAAAATCTTCTTTACTGTCTGAGCCCCCAAGACCTGGAACAGACTGCCTCCAGAGGTGGTGCAAGTACCTTCTCTGGACTCCTTTAAGAGACATTTGGATGTTTATCTTGCTGGGATCCTTTGGCCCCAGCTGACTTCCTGTCCCTGGGGCAGGGGGCTGGACTCAATGATCTTCCGAGGTCCATTCCAGCCCTAATGTCTATAAAATCTATGAACATGCAGCATCATGGATGCTATTCACCTAGCTGGCACTGACATGGGTGAAGTCCCCACAGTGCTCCATGATAGTCTGGAGTACCATGGAGTGAAAGCCCATCCAGCTGGAATAGGGGCAGTCTCCATGGGGCAGGCAGGTGATGGGGATGTGGATCCTAACCAGAGTCCCAATGCTTTGGGGGAATCTCAGGGCATGGAACCCCACCACCACTGCAAAGGGGTCATGCACATGGAGCACAATGTCTGCCAGCACATCTGCATACTTCCAGGATGGCCTTAGTAACAGTGGCCTTGCCCATGCCAAACAGGAGGCCAATGTACCACAGGCTGGTGGGCGTGGCCAGCTTGAGCAGGGTGAGAGCCAGGTAGCTAGCTGCGGGGAAGGGCAGCCATATACCAGTGTCTTGCCACTCCAGGTGGGGCTGGAGCTGGTCCAAAAGGCCCCAGAAGGTGGCCTGGGTTATGCAGAAGGCCTACAGCCACTGATCATTGTCCTAGGTGTGCTGGATGATGTGCCACCACCATCTCTGAATGGTTTGGTGGGTACAGAGGTGGTGGGACTGGAGGCACAAGAGGGTGACAGCGTCCCTGGTGATGGTATCCAGAAGCCCCTCATCAGCATCCCTGCCAGTGGGAGCTACACAGCAGCAGCCCTGAGAAGGTGCACTGTGATGTGGTAAGTGGTCACTGTGCATGAGAGGAGCCAGGTGGGGCAAGACAGCCACGGACCAGGATGCAGTTGGTACAGTGGACCAGTAAAGCCAGTGAGGCAGCCAGCAGGAGCCCAGGGCACTGATTGTTGCTGCCAGGGGCAGGAGCAGGGGCTGGAGCAGCCATAGTGCTTTTGAAGGGGCTGGCTTTTGAAGAGGGCTGACATCTGCAGCCAGATCCTGGAGCTCCCCCTAGTGGTGGCAGAGGTCTATTGTAGGCTTACAAGAAGTTTGGTGCTGAGAGAAGCAAATCTTCTCCCCAGTCCCTGCACATGTAGATGCCTGCCCAGGAATGCTTACTCAGTGTAGTTAACACCCAAGTAAACTGAGTCTGGATCAAATGAATGTGTAGAGGTGTGCCCCACTATCCATACCCCTGCCTCCCCAAACTCCAAACCTTGAAGTGTCCAGTGAAGATATCACCCATTGTTATTCTTGAGATCTTGGTCTCTGGCATACTTATGGGCAGTCTCTCAGATGCCCTTAGAATAGCTTTTGTCACATTTTTGGGTTTGGAGTGTGTATAAGAGGGTGGGTGGGGCATGCTCAGGAGAAATCTGTATAGGAACATGATTGGAATCAGGTGCAGACATAGAAATAGACAAATAGGGCTAGAAAGGACCTCTGGAGGTCACAGAGTCAAGACCCTCACCAAGGATAAAATTATCCCTATCTAAATCCTTCTACAGAAATCCTTGCCTAACCTAATAGTAAAACTACACGGTCATCCCTAACACACAAATACAAAGTATAATACCCTATGTTGCCACAAGTAAATCAGGGGAACAATGGTGGCCAGTGGTTCTAAGTCAAACTCCTTGGGAACTACTGGAATGCTATGAAAAAAATGGGTCAGAATTAGCCAGGCAGTCAGATTGAGAAGGCCACTGCTACTTGTGCCTGGGGAAACAAATGTCTGTGCTTGTCTGGACAAGTCTATATAAGCCAAGTCTTGTCCCTACCTTGACCATTATTCACTGACTCCATTATAAAGAAGACATAAAGCTAATGATAGTGGCTATTTAAGAGTTGCTCTGCAATGAGAAGTACAGAGACTATATATATGTTTCCCAGTCCCATGGAGAAATGACATGACAGAAAAAAAGGACACTGCCAGAATACCATCAAACTACAGGGATTTCTGGCTGTCAGAAAAGCCCTTCTAACTCATATTAAAATGACAAACTAAACAAAAGCAAAATAAAGTTGAGCCTTTTCTAGCCTTTATCTGTACATAAGAGCATTGTGCACAGATTCAGTAAAATATATTTACCAGCGTTGTGACCAGTTATAAAATGTTGACAGTACAGAATGTTTATATATTGTAGTGTAGTGAAATCATTCCCCTGTTAACTCTAAATCAGCCCCTGAACAGGAATTGGTGCTTCTCTGTCTGCAGTCTAGCTGAAAGGAAAATGTCATTGTGACATCTGTAGTAGCATTGCTACAATGATGAATGCCATGGTTGAATTGTGATAGTCTATAAAGGTGCAATTTACTGAAATTGGTGCAAATAAATTCTAGTGGCAGATTAGGTTTTCTGAAGGTCAAGCTTAATTGTTCTAGGTAAACTAAGCAAGAACTATACATCCATACAACCATGTTAACTCACAGTTATGTCATCAGATCTCATATGAAGCAGTGCCACAACACTAGAACTAAAATATGTAGTTAGCCCGGGGAATTGGCACCTCTATCTGACTATTTGGGTTAGCTTAACCAAATTGATAGTTTTGTGTTTTTTTCCTCAAGGGAATCCCTTCATCCCACCTCTTCCCCACATCAGATTTCACTCAGTTGAAAACAAAACATTCTGTGTGATCCAAAATGAATTGTTTAATTGCAGAAACTTGAAGCAAGAAGGGGTAAATTCACAAAACTGAGAGGTGAGGCCATGATGTCATCATTCTTTTTAAATCCATTAACCCAGTGATTAGAACACATACCTAGGATGTAGGAAGAGTGTCAATAAGAGGAAATGAGACTGTCTCTTTCC
>NW_005842669.1:487966-490650 GCF_000455745.1 Alligator sinensis | reverse complement strand
GTGTAGTGGTACAACTATCCTGGAAAGTGAGACGTGGATTCAAATCTTCTTAGGCAGAAGATATAGTTATACCTAAGTCTTGTATACCCTGGGTGAATGTTCTTTTAGGCTAGGGATAGAAATTACACATAAACTGATGTAAGTGATCAGAACCTGGTTCAAATCTGTACCACAACAGAAGTTCAGTGTACATAAACCGCTTTCAAAATGGCCAAAACAAGTTTAAGGTAAACCTAAATGAAGGTAGCATTAGACTTAACTGATTTAGGTTACAGTGTTTTATTGAACTTTTGGATGCTTTGAACCTCCCCCACAAACCTCTCCTCCCATGATGGGCAGGCTAGCCTTGCCAGAAGCTATCTGCCCAAGCTGAGCAGGCAGATGTGCTTTAGTGCTCCCTGGCTTCTGACCTGGGTCACTACAGGCATGTGGATGCATTTCCAGTATCAAAAGTGAATGGCTGTTCACTTGTGTCCCAGGAATAGCAAGAAGAGGGACTGGGAAGCCCCACCCACAGAGCATAGCATGGGAAGAAACATGAAAATAAGGAAGAAATACAAAACAACCACTTACCTGCAGGAGGAGCGACAGACGAAGCTGACACAAACTAGGAATGTCTGGATGACAGGTGGCTGCTGAAGCAGCAAGGCTCTCTCATACCAGGGGTGCTGAGACCGAGTCCCAGGAGGGGAGGAACACCAGGAGTGACTTCCTCCTGGTACCTCTGAGGAGGCTCGGCGGTGGAGAAGCCGAATGGCGGCATAACTGGAATGGTGACCCAGAGAAAGAGGCTGAGGCCAACCCCAGGAAAGCAGATGTGTTCCCACTCAACTGCTCCCAGGTACCAGGTCAGGGAACTGGGCTAGGGGTGGAAAGGAAAGAGGGACCCCATGGGACCAGCATCAGGGGAGCACTGCCAAGCATGGGCAAGATGGCTGGAAAAGCCGACCGGTAGGACACCGGATAGGAAGACCATTTTGGGTTCTTTTTTTCTGTGCTTCTTTTCTTCATTTGTTTTCTTTACCCCTGCTCAACAGGGTCACCCATACTGACCCCAGGAATAGAGCTGGCCAGCTCAAGGGGGTCTCAGGCTTAGAGCCCACACTAGCTAATTATCCTTCCCCAAGGAGAAAAGCAGGGTACAATAGGGCATGAGGAATATCCACACTGGAGAGGTGGCCATGTCAAGATCTGGCATCCCACCAGAGGCTGGTGTAAGGCTGGGGTGTAGGGGAGGTGGAGCCCCACGAATATCCCACAAGCAGAGTGGTCATCCCTGACAGGAGCTTCGAGGCCAAGCCCCACACTGACGTAACATTCAAAGATGTGGCAGGCGAGTTCAGGGAAGGCCAGAGGGACAACTGAAGCCCAACTCGGAGAATACACAAAGCTAAAGAGTGTACTCCCCTTTCAATTCGGGCCAAGGCAGCATGTGAGGGGGCGTTCGAAGCCAGGCGGGTGCAACTTGCTTATCAGTTCAATCTGCATAGCCTAGACTAACCTGCAAAGATTGAATTGATTCAGCCTTGAGCTTTTTGACTATCTGTACTTTGCCTTTGTAGGATGGAAGGGTGATGATGGCCCCACAACTTCTGTTACTGTTGTGCAACTATCCTTAAGAAGTATTTATTTCAAATCAAACTATTCAGCCAGGTTTTCTGGATGGATAGTCAGAGGTAAGAAGTAAAGATAGGCCTTCAGTGAAAAGCATGAGGACTGATTTTCTTAAAAGCAAGGCAAGATCTTGAGGTGCTCCCCCTGCAGTGTGGTGGGGGCAGTGCCCTACTATGGGTGTATTTTGTGGCCTTGGGCCAAAAGCACTATGAGGCAATTGCTCTGTTTATATCTGCAGACCTGAATAGGACTGGAGAGGACCTTGAGAGTTCATCTAGTCCACCTACATGCCCTAAAATGGGATTAAATATGTCAATACCATTCCTACACATATTAGTCTAACCCAGGGGGTGTCAACTGGGGGTACGTGTACCCCCAGGGGTACTTAGAAAGGCTGTAGGGGATATGTATGGGTGGGTGGGGATGGAGTGTACCCTGGGGTGTGGTGGCAGTCTCTCCCCTGGCACATTCGCCTCTTACCCAGGGCAGGAGGAAGAATGCACCAGGCACCACCAGCACCACACAGCATGCTACAGCACCTCCCCGCTTCCCACCCCAGCTCACTCTCCAGACTGGCCGCTATCCCCACAGAAGAGCTGTGAGGGTGTGAAGGGTAGTGGGGGATGGAAGAGTGTGTTTTGTGCCCGCCACCAGCAGCACACAATTGGCCGGGCATGAGGCCAGCCAGCAGAGCCACAACTGGCCATGGCAAAGTGGCATGGCATGTACCTAAGTGGGGTAGTAGTGGTAGTGGCAGCAGTAGGTGTCACCTGTGAGCCCCGCCCTGCCATTCATCCCCCCCTCCCAGCGCTACCACTATGAGCACCCCCAGGAGGGCATGGGGTTAGGTGCCCCTGGATCAGCATGTAGGGCAGGGTGGGCTGTGGGCTGGGGCCAGGGCAGTGCTGGGCTGATCCTGGCAGGGGCGTTGGGCTGGGCTGCACTGGGAGGTGGTTGGGGGTGGGGCTATAGAAAATTTTGGGGTGGCTACAGCTCCTCCCATAGCCCCACTCCCAGTGCTGCCACCACCCACCCTGAGTGCAGCCCAGCCCAGTCCCCCATGGGCAGAG
>NW_005842669.1:459747-487938 GCF_000455745.1 Alligator sinensis | reverse complement strand
TCCCCCTTCCCCTGCCCCACTCTCTCCTGCATTGTTGTGGGCTCGATTCTCAGCCCCACTCCTTCCCTCACCACCATGGGGGGTAGATAGATCGAGGCCCCCACTGTGAGAGAGGTAGTGGGGCAGAAGCAGGGGCTGGGGAAAGTAGGGCTCCAACTGGGCTGGGTGTCGGGAAAAACAGAGGCCTGGGGGGCAGCCCTGGGCCTCCGCTTGTCCCACCACCTAATCTGGATGGGGCCCTACTCCCCCCAGACCCCGCTCCTGCCTCTGCCCTGCTCCCTCCCTCACCATAGGGGCCTCAATCTGTACCCACCACAGCCCTTTCCCCTTCCCCCATAGATTTACCTCCTGAGTGGGGGTGCATACACATATGCACACTTAGCCCCCTCAAATAATTTTTTCTCCCTCCACCTATGCAGTGCCTGCCCCAGCCCCAGGTCCACTCCCTCTCTCACTGTGGAAATCTCGATCCCCCCCCACCAGTAAAAACAAGAAAAAAATATAAAGGGTACATGAGCTGAAACTTTGAGACCGAAGGGGCACACTTGTTAAAAAGGTTTAAAACCCCTTGTCTAACGTGTTATGAAAAATATTCAGTGATGAAGGTTCCACAACTTCCCTAGATAAGCTATCCTTACAATTAAATTCTTTCCCCACCAAAATCCAACTTTGATCTCCCCTACTGTAATATAAGCCTCTGACTTCTTGTCCCATCTCCAACAGAAATGGAAACCAGTTTATAACTTCTTTTCTATAATACATCATATAAAATATTCAAGGACTGCTTTTATTTCAGCATGCAAAGAATTGCCTCAGACATTTAGACATGCACTTATAAGGTTTTTTTAGACAATTAGAATTGTCCATTGTCCATATAGAACATAAGCTAATTGTTCTTTTCAATGTGTTAATAGTTTTCAATCCTAATTACCAATCTTAATATTATTTTCTTCTCTTTTTAATGAAGAAACAACATTTTGGGACTCTCTCTGCCTTGGGTCCCTGAGGTTAGAAGTTATTTTAAGCCATATATTCTCAAGCAGTTTTCTAGTAATCTATGCTAAAGAAAGCTTCCATTTCTGTGTGGGTCACAGAGAGTTCAGTAATGGAAAAAGTGCTATGCTTTCTTAATGGCACAAATTGCCGACAGGCTTGTATTTCAAGTGGAAGTTACATTATTTCAGAAATAAAAGCTTTTGCTTCTCACATATTTGACATTGATAATATATGTGAGAGTAAATATTAATCCAATTTGTTTCAAAATGCAAATATAAGCATTAGTGACCCAATTTTGTGAAATACTCACAGTCCTTAACTCCCATCATTGCATCTTTAACATACCTAGAGTTACATTGTATTTGTTGAATATGAAAGTCTACTTGCCTGAAGTGAAATAATGACTTAGAAAAATGTATAACAAGTATTGGATGGTTTTAGAAAGCTTTTAATGAGATATATAGAATTTTTCTTTTCTGGGTCACCAGATTAAGAGAGGGCAAAGTTGTTAATTGGGAATGAGTTGATGGTTTGTGTCTAGACAGGTGTCAATTTTAGAAGAGCCTCCAACACAACTGTTATTAATTGAACTCATTAAAAGGCATAGCAGAAATACTAGACCAAATTACTCTCTCACCACTACAGATAAATATTCTCTATCAAATTTAAGGGATACTGGTAGGTCAATATAAAAGAAGCCTGTGGTGTTACTCTTTAATCCCAAATAAAAAACGCTCCACATTTCCATTGTATAAATGTCTCTTTTCAGAAGTACTGAATCCCATTATTAAGAAGATGTAAACCGTGACAATGTAATTTTATTTCTGGAATGCAGCACCTATCAAGCAAAGCTTTATAGGCTTCTCATGCACACAGGCAATGAATTTTAGCAGACCAGAGTTGCATTTGTATTCATAGTTTTGAAGTTGTTAAATATAAGTGTGCTAAAAGCAGTAGAGAATCAACCTAATTTGCATATGATATGATCTGAAATCAGTCATAAAACAGAAGGTTGTACTTTCTTAGGTTTCATTCAGAAAAAAATTGGAAGCTCAAAAACAAAATCATCTGATGTAAGGGGATAAAATGATGAGGCCTCATCCTTTTTCCATGTAAAGAAGCAACTTCAATGACTGTGCTCCTACTTTATGTTCATGTAAGAAAAGAATTAAATCCAGAGAATCCCACAGACCCAGACATCTACTGACCGAAGAACCTAGGACCACCACCAAGATGTAATACCTGCCCACCTGCTGCTGCTTCATGCATACCAAAACCCTGAAACAGGCAGGGTAGAGCCCATAGGTGGAAGATTTCACAGGGTTTTCTTGGTTCTACAAACTTGTTCTTTATGATTTCCACATCAAAATTAGAAGAGCGGGACATTCTTAAAATGGTAACATTTTCTCTCAATGACGTGTATCTCAGATCAGCCCATCTGTGATGAGTGTAGTTTTTATTGTAATATTTCTGTTTAAAATGTTTTCATGTTGTAATGATGTATGCTCCAGTTTCCCTGACTATCCTGTGCATGGGGAATTTGGGGTTAATAGAGTCCCTATCCCAGGGCTGCCTAGATGTCAAAGGGGACAAGATGGACCTCCAGCTTCACCAGATTGCAGGATGATACCCAGGAGGTATCCAGGAAGCCAGAGAAATAAGCATGGCAATGGACAGAGCAGTCAAGGAAACAGTCAGTGGTGAGCTGGGAAAACCTGAAGAGGGTGAGAAGAAAGGGAACAGCCAAGTCATCTTGGGGCACTTAGAGAAGTGCAGACTTCTACAGAGAACAGTTGAAGGATGTTCTGGCTAGTTTGTGAACAGAGGGACTATTTAACCCTTTGGAGGCAGCAGAATATTTCTTGCTGTGTGGCTTTTGCTCCAATATCTGCCTTTACTGAAGGGAAGTTGTTTAATTAGCTACTTGAACCTTCAGATTGTACTTCTTCTCCCTATTAAGGGGAAAAGTTCCTCTCTCTGGAGCTAATTTGGAAGTTAACTCTTCAAGGTAGAATCCTCCCCATGGAACAACTGGGGAGGATCAAGGACCAAAAGGATTGGGTCTCAGACTTGAAAGAAGCAAGGCCTTTCCCACAAGCTAGAAACCATGCCTGGCTTTGAGATATTCCAAGACCAGATAGGGCTATGAAAGTTCCAAACAAGCACTTTCCTTCCACCCCAGGAGAGATCCCTGACAACGTCCTTACCTGGAAATAGAAAAATCCAAAGTATTGCAAATATAAGACTATCAGGGGAAATGGCAGACTCATAAAGTATATGCACACAAAGTATACAGATAGGAAACTATTAGATCACTGGTGCTGATAAACACCCATTAATGGGTTGACAATCACAGTACTGTGGGCCCTGTGAATTAGCTACTGATCCTTACAATTTGCCACCAAACGTTACTGTCTGATGGGAAAATGTTACAATTTGAAAAAGAATTCCTGTTTTGCATTGGGATAAAACCAAAGCTATTGACATTTTTCCATGAAAAATGAAATGGAGACGCTAATGGTAGAATTGCCAGTATGATACTGGTCTGCACTTGGCTGGGTTTTGGGGAACGGAAGTCAACTTCCTGCTTTGAAATAGAACGAAAGTGGATTTGAATGAAAAGTCTCCCATATTCCAAATGAATGCCCAAAACACTGGGCAATTTGGTCATTTGCTTGTTTATTTATTCTCTTTCTGAACTCTAGCCCAAGCCCAAGAAACTGTTTTCTATCAAAGGTGTACATTTCCACAAAAATGTTGATGTCTAAGTCTTCATTTGCCAACAAAATAAAAGCATTTCGTCAGAAAATTCCCAATCAGCTTTAATGAGCATTTTCTTATGCACAGCTTTAAATGGCAACACTGTAATTAGGAATTTGCTTCCTTAAGGAATAAACTTCACCATGATTAAAAAACATTTAAAACATTAAAAAGATAGATACCCTTTTTACACCGCAAGGCTATTCAAATCCAACACACTTTCTCTTTGGCTTTAATTGAAGCTGTGCAGCAAAAAAAACTGTGCTCATTGAGTTGAGGATAGATTCCCTTAAGTGAGGAAAAACTGCAGTTGTGTTAAGTTCCAGGAAAAGTATTTACTCTGCAGAACTCACTAGAGGCTATCAAAATGTATACATACTTAAAAGTCTAAATAAGTAAATACAAACTGTTTCTTAATTATTCAAACTACAAAGCCCAATCAAAGAACAACTATGAGAAATTTTTTAATTGCTTTATTTATTTTTACCCCTCAGAGCACTTTCAATTTTATTCCCAACAAAGCAAGATTTATATGGCCTTTAGCAGAGAGCTATGCAGCCAATGGCTCCTGCAACATAATTGAAAATAAGGCTAACTGACATCGCCATTGACTTTTGAGCAGTGAAAAAAAATGTCTGTATTCAATATTAATGTCAGCACACAAAATGGCATTAAAATGGAAAAGGTTATGTTGACAATCCAATTTTTGGAATCTGCTATTGATTTGAAAACATTTCCTACTTTTACAATTTCCCCCTACTTCTTTTATCAGAGAAAAAAACCCAACTCATTAATTAACACACAACGAGAACTTAGACGTAAAAGGTATACAAATAAAATGTCAAAATTAGTAGCATCATCTATTTATTTTACAAGGGTGTCATGAGTGATCAGGTGTGGAGGGTATGCAAATAAGTGCAAATATAAAACCACTACACAAATTGACCCAAATAAAACGGCATGAAAATCAGTTCTAAAAATAACTGCAATAACCTGTAGAGAACTTTTTAATGAATCCTACAGTCTTTTGCATATAACATCAGGCAAATTAGTCCAGTTTTGCCTCTGAAATGTATCTGGGGGAGGCTGTGTCATTTCTAAATCACGACATCTTCAAAAATAAAACAAAACAAATAAGCACTTTGAAGGTAGGAAATAATTTTCCCCAGATTAGGAGAGGGTGCATGGCTCTTCCAGTCTCATAATTCATTTATGGTAAAAAGCAGTCCCTAAGATGTACAAAATAATGCTGTATGAATAATTGATTCTACAGTTCTGTAGCTAAACACACACACACACACACACACACACACACACACACACACACAGAACAATGGCTACCTGTACATGTGCTCAGGGATGGGAAGAGCATTTTTTAATTAGAGCAGTTCCCAGACAGCCTTTCTAATTAAAAGAGCTTACCATCATGTGTATTAAGCCCTCACACATTTAGAAATGGCTGCAGCCCTCACACATTTAAAAATGGTTTATCTAAACCTTATTTAACAAGCTTTGGCTAAAGTGCCCCTGCGGCCACTTTAAAATGTGTGGGGGCTGAATACACTTGATGTTAAGGTGAAACTGGAACATTCTAATTAGAATGTGGAGCAGACTTGATTAATCAAGCATGCTTTGATGCATTTTAATTAGAATGTGAATGAGCACATGTGTAGGCATCCAGTAATTTTCAATCAATTTAAAATTATTTCAGTAGGGAGTGGAAGGAGCTTTCACCACTTAAAATAATTTTCAGTCAAACAAACATCCTGTTCAATCTGAAACAAAAGATTTAGTTTCCATTTAGGCGCCATTCACAAATCTGAAAAAAAAAAAGAAGAATAAATAGCCCAACTTGTATACATAGAAAATCCATGATCAAATCCTTCTTCAAGCCAAGAGATTAGAAACCATGTCTTCCACAAGAATGCCGTAATCAACATGCTATGGACTACACTAGGCGAGAAAGGTATTATTACATGTTCTGATGCTGCTGTACTTACTTAGATCTTCATTGGAGATGAACTAGAACCACCTCTTAGCTGAGTGTCTCTATAATCACTAAACTAAACTGTGGCCATGTCTACATGAGTGGCAGACCGTACAATTTTGTTACTGCACAGTCATTTAGTACTTGCTTAAGAACTACTTAAGCTTAAGCAAGTACTAAATGGCTGCACAGTAATCACCGTTACTGCTCAGTCCTGTTACTGCACGGTTTTTAGCTGCTACTGCACAGTATCAAGAAGCTACTGTGCTGTAGCTATTGCTACTATGCCATATTGTCGCCATCGCAGTTTGTGTACGGCAACCCTACATCAGCATAGCAATGAGATACAATGCAGTAGCTAATTGCTATGCTGATGTAGCGTGTTGTGTAGATAAGCCCAGTCACTCCAAGAATTTCCATTTGTCCCATTAAAATTTTAAGTTGGTTTTTTTTTTGAAGTTTTTTTAACAAGAAAGTAGTAAGAAAACACATTAGCCAGTGAAGAGGTTGGATACTTTGGATACCTATACACGAGCATGGAGGCTGCTCCAACACACTGTAATTACATTTCACCAGAGCAGACTCTACTATACTCCAGCAGATTCAGTTAATTACTGCACTCCAGCCAGCCTCTGCATCTCATGTATCAGTGTCCCTGACTTCAAAAAGGCATCAAGGACACTTTATCTAAAGCTTGTCAAATGAGCTTTAGATAAAGCACTCCCACTGCTATTTTGAAGCACGAGGACACTGATACGCAAGATATCCCAGGCGCTTTAATTAGAGCAGCTCTCAGAACCACTCTAATTAAAGTGCCTCCCCCGCATCACCACAGCATGCATATAGATGCTGTGATGACAGAAGTCTCGAGACCGGTGTCACCTGTCGTCTAGGTAGCCCCTCCCCTCGTCCCACCTGCCACAACTTTGCTGTTAGGTGTGATGTATGAGAGGGTTTCAATGAAGTTCTTTATCTGAGGGGTTCCCCGATGTGGGTGTACTCATGGTTGCCGCTTCTGTTGTTCCACGGGGCTCCGCCACCCCTACACCCCGTCCACTCGCCAACCAATCACATGCTGGTGGGATGGTGGCCTGCAGTACACAGCAGGCTTGCTTGCCACTGGTTTTCTCCAATTGCAGGGACCCAGGCCTAACGGTATCACTTGGCCAGCCTGTTGTCTAATCCCGCTGGCTCCTTCGCTAGCCCTGGCGGTCCTTCTTCCCTCCCCTGTTGTGCCTTTAGAAATAATATTCCGCCTGGGCGGGGAGATTTTCCGGACGGATGTCCTGGACCCAGCGACCCCTAGAGACTGCTCCACCTGTCCCTGGCTCTGCTTCCTTTAGGGACCCTGCTAATCTGTGCAGGGTGCCTTGCCCCCCCCGCCCTGGGGGAGGGGTTGGGAGCCTCTTCCTACCTCTGGCAGAGGCTCCAAACTTTGACTCAGCTTCCGTGTGGGTCTGGTGCAGCCTTGCTGGTGCCTCTCTCAAGAGGGAGCTGCAGCACACCGGACGTGCTGCCCGCCTTCTCTCTCTCTTTCGCTCCCTCCCCTCCCGCGGGTGTTGTCGGGGCTTTTAAACTCTCCTGCAGTGGCCGTGTTGGCCGCCGCGATTGGCTCAGCTGTTTCTGCCGCTGGGAACAGCTGTTTAAATAGCCGGCATAATGCCGGCTTGCACAGCTGTAATTATGGCTGCAGCTGCTGTCGCGGTCTCGGCTCCGACGCTGCCGTCTCTCCCGGCGGTAAGTAACCCTGCACGGGGCTCTGTCTTGGGGTTGTGTCTGCCCCGCAATCCTTCCCGACCTCAGTTGGTGCGCTTGATGGCAGCACGCTGCCGGCACAGATGCCCTTTCCTGAGAAATGGGACCCTTTGTGGAGATATCCCTGTGTCCCTAGTTGTGGTCCCCAGAATGGCCATGATGCTTCTGAGGCTCCATGACCATGTCAGCTCTGCCCATATGGTGCCTTCTAATCTTGCCTGTCAGACCTTGTTGGTAAAATAATAAGTAGGGAGGTTGCCCATGAGTCTTTGCATGGCCTCAATCCCACTGAACTCCCACTAAACCACACTGGTCCTCAGACACCTCACCAGGCCCCTTTCCAAGACAGTACCTCATGGGAAACCTCAAACCATATGGGCTAATAGCATGGTTCCAAACCTCCCCTATACCATGCCCCATGCCCCACAGGTGCTACACAAATGCTGTTATCTCTGTTAGGGCCTCAGCCTACTTGGTCTCCACCTCCTTAATCTGGCTAAGCCTTCTAGCCTAGGCCTACTGTGTTGGACTTGGCTTTGAGGCACTAGCTCCAATCAATCTGTTCCTGTCACTGGGCTCTCCAGCCCCTATGTAGCTGCGCCCCTCTGCCATCGGACCCTCTGGCCCCTTGTGTGCTCTGCGTATTGCATACACTCCGCCTGCTACAGCCTCTATAACTACTTAAGCTCTGAGCCATTTTCTGGCAGGGCTCTAGGCAACCGCGTGACCCCTCTGGGCATTAATGTGGTCTCCGTATCCCTCCTTACAGCCTTATCCCAAACCACTGGTTCAAACAACATAAACATAAGCCCCTGGGCTATAACAACAATAATGAGGGAGGCTACACTCTGCTTCTTTAAGAATCCAAACTTCTCCCCTAGTATAGCGTGCCTCCTAGCTCTCGGTACCTTACGAGTTCCTGGAGCCTTGTTAGTCTTGTAGGCAGCAGATCAGGCAACCAAACGCTCTTTCACATAGGATCTTCTTCCCCTGGCAGTTGCCAGAAAACTAACTCATGCTAGCCCCAATTTGACCCAAATTTAAAAATAGCATCATATCAATGAAGGTTACATTTTATGTGGGCTTTTTTGTTTCTTGATTTTTTTTTTGGCAAATTAGTGCTTCCAAAATTAATCAGCCACTCCTAGTAATAATCAGACCTGACCCTAGTAATAATCAGACCTGAGTTGTAGCTGATGGGAAGCAAAAGGTATATATGGAATTTTAGATTGTACACTTATTTTCTGTAAACTGATTCTGGTAGATCTGTTGCCATATGCTGGTGAAAATGAACCCTGCATGTAGTCCTAGCCAGGGGTACTAAGAGATTTCTATTAAAACTTTTGAAATAAGACTCTTATACCCAAGGAGAAATAATTTGAACTTTTAGGGACTAACGGGGGGGGGGGGGGGGGGGGGTCCACTTTTTTTTTCGGTGGGATGGGGGGGGGGGGGGGGGGGAGGAGGGTTCAACTTTTCTTTCCATTTTTTGTGTATGAAGGAGGGTTTGAAAATCAAAAGGAGAAATAGGGATTTAGGCTGGTGTTTTCATTCTAGTTTGGATATGGTGCATTACTTTTTATTAAAGGTGCATTACGTTTTATTAATATTCTAGATAAAAATATTGTTAAAAGGTTAAAAGTAATGTTAAAATAAAGAAGATTGAATGATACACATGTCAGTGCTTGTTTTGCTATTGTACTTATTGTTTCAGTTTTAGACTATACATTCAAATCTTTTTTAACATACAAGACTGAAAGCAATTTTCATTACCCAGGTTGGTCCTAAGCATTGATGGCCAGGAAATATCTTACTCTCTCATTTTCATTTGGATGAACTTAATCTGTCATATTTCCAGGCCCTCTTTTCTGATATACTCATAAATTATAGGCAGACCTTCAGCTCTCTCTGCATCTGTGACCTTTGCAGACACACAAATAGACTGATGAATCAATCTTCAGCATAACACTGCAAAATGGAGTATTAAGGTTATACATAACATAGCACACAACAAATAATTCACAACCTGAATTAGTACCGTATTAATCTATACTTTATCCTTCTGTTTATTTGCACATACAAAAATTCTGTGTCTTTCAAGGGTTTCATTCTTTTTGTCATACAGTACTCCTCAAATATGGATAGTATGCTACTTAATTTCATATTTCGACCTTTGTTTGAAAGTAAAGGTGTTATAAACAGCAAGAGCTTCCTCCTCCACAATATGCAAGAACATTGAGGATTTGACTTCGTAATTTTTAATTCTGCCCCCATGGCTGCACGGTACTACTCAAATCTTTACCTGAATGCTCTCCAGTGCTTTTCTATATTGGACGACATAAAAAGGGTAGATGGAGGTTGCATCACTTTTGTGACCAACTGTCTTTTTACTTAGACTGTAACTGTAGCAAGATCCTGTACAGTGGCCTTTTTCCTGCCATATGGCTGATTTGCTCCCCTTACTTTTGGGTTCGAGCTTCTTTTTCAGTTTGAAACTCAAATTCTTTCACATTCTATCTCATTTATCACTCTTGATACCATGTAGTGATCACCAGGTTCAATAAACACAGGTGTAAGTGAATGGGAAGAGCTAAACAATGCAATTTATTGTAGAACAGCAGGCAACTTATACAATCCTTTAGTCCCTAAAAAACTAGTTACTTTACTGAGAGACCAATTCCCAGTTCCCAACGTCTACAGCCTTCCAAGTAATGGAGTATCTAAATTATAACTTAACATCACTACATTCTAGACAAGCAGAAGATGCTGCCAGCCTTTATTGGGACAGCATTGAGGTATACTACTTTTCTAATGGCTCTTATTAGAAAACGATTCAATAACCAAACACAAAATTTTGCATTAATTCATTTTCTATCTATCTATCTATCGATACAATTGGTGAACACAAGATTTTACAAAAAGCATACAAAAATAGCAACCACCTCTGCAGGGGTGGCTGCACTTCCCTACTTTTTCCCCAACTGAGACAGGCAGAATACACTGTGGGAGCAGCAGCCATGGACCTTTTTTAGATCTCCAAAGCAGCTAAGAATTCTAACCCTACCCTCTCCCCACTCTTAACACCCCTTCCATGTTCAGCAGCATTTTCCCTCCCCTCTGATTCATTGCCTTCCCTGCCTGCTGCAGCTCCTGTTCCAGGCTGATCTGGGGTCAAAGGAAGCTCAGAGCTGCTCTTAACCACACTCCAGCTGGGCCTCATGGAGGCCAGACTCAGCCAAGGACAATAACAGTGGCAACAGCAGCAGGTGGTTTCCCCCTGACCACACCTGATCCTAGGATAACAGGAAACACCCAGAGAGAGGGAACTGGACAGGGAGGAGAGACCTTCTTGCTGTCACCACTGCTGCCACTGTCCCCAGCTGATCTGGGCCCCTAAGCAGCTCAGATAAAGTAAAGCAGGAGTGGTTATGAAGCTCCCTCTGCTTATGGTCAGCTGGGAATAGTGGTGTAGCGGCAGCAGCAGGTGGGGGACAAGGAAATGAGAGCAAAAGAGCAAGAACATGCTACTTAGCACAAAGGAGAAGGGAAATAGAAGATTCTTATTTGTTTCAAGGACTTAAAAAAAAAAGTCCTTGGATGCTATACCATGGTCTACTCCCAAAGGGGGATGAAACTGTGCCACTGCACCTGCTCTGGATCTGTCACATATATATATGAATAAGAATAAAGTAGTGGAGCCTGCTTTCTAGAGAACTCCTTCCCTCCTTGTTCCAAGAGTTAGAAGGTGAAAAGTGAATGAGGCAGGGGATTACCAGAAGACAAAGGATAGTCTCCTGGTAAGGGCAGCTAACTACTACCTCAAGGAAGTGGATTATATACCTACCTTTCCTACAAATCTGTCTTGATGGTAGGCAAGTCACTTAAACCAAACTTTTCAGAGGTGGTCACTAGGGCTGTGTGAAATTTTGCCGGCTGTTTTGTTTCAACACTGTTTCAATTCACTTCAAGCTTGAAACAGCAAAATCAAAATGAAACAAAAGGCTTCCAAACAAAGTGATAGCAGTCATAGATTTCATAGGCATTAGGGATGGAAAGGACCTTAGAAGATAAGAGTCCAGCCCCCTGCCCCAGGGTAGGAAGTTGGCTAGGGTCAAAGGATCCCAGTAAGATAAATGTCAAAATGTTTCTTAAAATAGTCCAGAGTAGGTGCTTGCACCACCTCTGAAGGCAGTCTATTCCAGGCCTTGAGGGCTCAGTCAGTAAAGAAGTTTTTCGTTACGTCCAGCCTGAAATGGTCTTGGAGGAGTTTGTGACCATTTGACTTTGTCATCCCTCAGGGCACTCTGGTGAACAGGCATTCCCTCAGATCTTGATGTACACCCCATATATATTTATAGGCAGCCACCATGTCCCCCCTGAGTCTGCGCTTTTCCAGGCTGAAGTGTCCCATGGCTCTCAGCCTCTCATCAGAAGGCCTGTTCTTCTGCCCTCTGATCATATGCATGGCTCTCCTCTGGACTTTCTCAAGCTTTTCCTCATCCTTTTGAAATTGTGGAGCCAAGAATTGGATGTAGTACTCCAGCTGTGGCCTCACCAAGGCCAAGTAGAGTGAGAGGATGAGATCCTGGGATTTTCTTGAGAAGCATCTACGGCTGCAACCCAGACTTTTGCTCGCTTTACCAGCTGCGACATCTCATTGGTGGCTTATATTCATCTTGTGGTCAGTTATGACCCCCCAAGTCCCTTTGGGCCATTGTGCTAGCAAATGTAGTTTGGTGTCATTGGTGAACTTGGCCAGTCCACTTCTAATACCAATGTCTACATCATTAATAAATATATTAAAGAATATAGGCCCAAGGGCGGAGCCTTGGGGCACCCCACTGGTCAAGGTGCACTGCAATAATTTACTTCCATCTATTACCACTCTCTGGGTCCAACCTCAGAGCCAATTCCCCAGCGGTCAGACTGTGATGTAGCCAAGGATGCAGTTGTAGCCAAAACATTTGTAGCCAAGGCCACAGTTGTTGTTGAAACATTTCAAAAGTTTTGAAACGTTTTGAATTTCAAAGCTGGGCTTGCTTGCAGCTAAAGAGAAACTAAGGAAAGGGAGGAGAAAGAGAAGAGAAGCACTGCTCTGATATTGACTGTGTAGCTGGCCACTGACTGTGATCCTTCTCTGAGGTCCCTTCCAATCCTAGTGTTCTGGGGGAAAGATGGAAAAACAGCATAAAAAGCATTGTTTGAACTGAGCTTTCGCTGTGCCTTCACACTTACAAGTGACAGAAGCTTTGCTCTGAAAAGTTTGAAGTGCAGTTTCCCAGAAACAGCTGCACCTATCTCCTTGAAACTTTGCAGACATTGTGGCCTCAGCAGGGGCTAGCATGCCTGCAGTTTTCACCCCACTGTGCCTTAATACACACACGTGACATGAGTTTTGCTTTTAAGACATTGAGGTGCAGTTTCCCAGAAACCCTTGCACCTATGTCCTTGAAACTTGGAAGGCTTTATGGCCTCAAAAGGGGCTACCATCTCTTTAAGTTTCATCCAAATCAGGCAAGAAATGATATAATTATAGGCAGCTTTGTGCTTCCCCATTATAGCCTATGGGCAAAACGTCAAAACAGCGTCAAAACAGCAAAACAGTTTCAATGGAATGAAACGGAACAGTGCTTTCGAAATGAAATGAAACTGAAATGGAAATAGTGTCCCATCAAAATGGTGAAACAGAAGTTGAAATGAAACGGTGCTGTTTCGCACAGTCGTAGTGGTCACTAGTTGTGTGTTCTTTGTGTTCTCGGTGCTGGACCTGAAGATTATTTAATCTGACTTGTAGAAGGGCTAACCACTCACTAAGCACTAAAGCAAATACAACAGAAGCCAATGGGAGCTGACCTTTAAACATACAAAGTTCCAAGTAAAGAGGAGCACCAAACAACCACAGCTCAGCTAACTGCACATTGTCATCCAATGCTGTTAATCAAAAAATGGGGAAAAATTCCTCTACATCTCTATCCAATCCATGTGAAATTAAAATAAGCACATTTCAGTACCCAGTACAGCAACCCTGTTAATACCATATTTTAATATGCAACATCTTTTTGTTATACTGTATTTTTGTCACATATGAGGAGGTCACAGATCAACACAGCACATTTACATGAAATCACAAAGGTCAGTATCAGCTGGGACTGGTTCAGCATTCTACTGTTCTCTGAACACTCATTCTAAATGCCTTGCATTAATAGAAATTGTTGGCCTTAATCAAACTGTGCCTCAATTTCCCATCTGTAAAACTGGGATAATTACACCTCATCATCTCACAGAAGTGTTGTGAAAATGAATTAATTTGTGATGCACTAACATATTGTAGTGATGAGCACCATAACAAATGCCCAGGCCAAAAACAGTATTTCTGATGTTAAGAGCAGGATTTGATCAGGTTGCAGTAAATGGAGACTAGGGTCAGACATTGTGTTACAGGTTATTATTGAAGTATTGTGGGATGTCTTGGTCTCTGTTTTTTTCTTTCTGCACCAAATAGCTTCCTTTCAGAATGTCTGGATACCAGGTTGCTTAAATTTAAAAAAACAAATGAACTACTTTTTCAAAAATGTAGTTCTCAGAGAACAACAGGGAATCATTTAGTTTCTTGCTTCAGGGAAAACACTTGAAATGGTTAGTTTGCAAGCATTACTTAAATTCCTCATAAAAGATCCTTTTAATTGTACCTACACTAGGATGTAAGAACTCAGAATCTCTAAATGTACATATACATCTAGCTGGAGGTATGCATTATTCAACCCCAACAACTGTTCTCATTAAAACTTAAATTCTCAGTTTTTTCAGCTCTCTCAAAACATCTGCTTCCATGGTAACTATTTTCATAATTATAATAATCCATATTTCTCTATCACTGCTCCTTTAGTTGCAAAAACAATGGCATTATGGGGTTCCCTTATAGGTTTCATAAACAAAAAGTAATTGCAAAATAATTAATTAGTATGACATATACAACATTTACCCGAAACCAAGACAACTTCACATTTAAGACAACCACTCCAATCATTAGATTCTATATGTGGAAAATTATAAATGTGTTACAATTTTGCATATATACAATCTAATTAGTGTAAGGTTGTCTTAAATGTGTCCCCACACTGCTGTGGCAGGGAAAGCAATGGCAGGGGCAAGAGGGCAGAAACCTCCCTTGCTCTTCTGCCCTTTGTCTCCTGTGCCTACCCCCACTCCTTCCCCATTGTCCCCTGTGCCTGGGCCTGCTCTCCCAAATCCTTGGTCCTCCCTGCAGCTTGCCTCCCTGACCCTCTGCTACCCCTTGCAAGTTGCCATCCCTGCACTGGACCTATGCCTGCTCTCCCTCTCCCTGCCCATCCTCCTTTACCTTCTGCTTCAGCTGGGCCAGAGAGAAGTGGTACAACTCCTGGCCAGTCCAGGCTGGGGCTGCAGGGACCATAGCAAAGCAGAAGGTAAAGAAGAAAATAGCAGTTGGGGGGAGGGGAGCAGGAAATGGAGGAGACAGGGGTGAGGGAGCACACATAGGCTTGGGTGGGCAAGGGATGGGGAGAAAGGCTCCAGGTTCCCTACCATGACCTTGCAGTCTTCCCTTCTATAATCAAATGAGCCCAAAGCCCAGGGCCAAAGCCAGAGCTGCCCGCCACTGAATTTTTGCCTGCCACTGGCTAAAGCCAGAGCCACTACCTGCCCTGCACTGGTAGTCAAATCCAAGACAAGCCTTTTTTCCCCATGCTGACTGGGAAGGGAAATGGTCTTGGATTCAAGTAAATATGGTAGTTTTATAGATACATAGTTTTAAAAGTCTTAACACAATGTACGTGCCTGAGTTGTTCTAGTGCCAGAATTGTAGCAATTGGCTGGTTTGTACAACAGTAACTACTTATAATTTTCACAGCTTTATAACATCCCATAAAATGATTATGTTGCAATTGAAAGCTGTAGGTCAGAAGTTGAACACAATGTTAAAATAAATGGGGCATTATAACTAGCATAGAATTACTGAAATAGTTACAGGACTTTTTAAGGCTTGATGGCAAGTTTGTTCAAAAGGAGCATGGAATCACCTTGTCAAAAGTGTTTAGAGGTTAGCTTTAAAATATCAAGTCTATGGCATTATAATCAGAACTACTCAAGGTTTTGTTCTGAGCAGATTATGCAATATGACATAGAAGTGGGACAAGAAAAGGGACTATCTTTACTATACTCCTTAGAGGTATAGGTTCTACAGAGTAACAGAACTGTCAAACTATCAGGCATTTAGATTGACAAATATGGTCTAAATTCTTACATTATATAAATTCCTATTATTCAATGGATGAGCGTAGTCATGTCTCTGGTGTGAATGCTTCCAGAATCATAGTGCTGGAAAAGACTTCAAGGTCGCCTCAGCCAACTCCCTTCATGTAAGTAGGTTTTACCTAAATCATCCTTGACAGATGTCTATACAGCTTCTTTTTAAAAGCCCCCAGTGAAAGAAACTGTAGAATTTCTCCAGGCGATGTGTTCCACTATCTAGCTGCTATGACATTTAGGATGTTTTTCTGAGGTTTAACCTGAATCTGCCTTCCTGTAGTTTAAACTCATTACTTTCTGCTCTATCCTCAGACACTAGGGAGAACAATTGTTTGCCATCCTCAACCGGGCAATATTTTTCAAATATTTGAAAAATGTTACCTTGTCACCTTTTAAAATTGTTTCAAGATTAAACATTCCCAGCTTCTTCCACCATTCCTCAACTGTTTGCCAAACTCCAGAAGATAAATTTTAATTCTTCTAAATCTTCTCCAATAGATCTGCATCCTTCTAATATGGTCTGCCTTAATACATGTCAAATAAAGTGTTACTGAACACATCTTAGATATGGTTCTACTCTTAATGCAAACCAAGGTGATATTTGTCCTAGGGTGACTACATTTCTGCAAGCCTCAGAATGGGAAGCTTCACTTCCCCACAGCAATTTGGCGCACACAGCTGCTTCTTAGCTCCCATCTCAGCTAAGTGTGTCAGAAAGTAGCAGACAAGGAAGCACTGAAGAGCATAGGGGAGAAGAGTGAAGAATGCTGCGGGATACCAAAGGACCAGAAACCCCATATCACATAGCCTGGCCAGATAGCACACTTACTGCTGAAAATCCAACTGAAAAAAGGGCAAAAATATTCATTTGACTGAACCAACAGGACACCTAGGACAGACATTTCAAATATGAAAACAGTGCATAAGGTCACCCCAGCACTCCCCTGTTTTGTATGTATGCATTGGTTTTCCTGTCTTATGTAAAGCCCCTCGCATCTGTCTTTGGCAAATATGAATTCCTTGCTCATGATCCATTCTCCAAACCTTTCATATTCCAGATCTTTGGAAACAGGGAAATGAATTTATATAATTTCCATATATTCACTGGTCCAAATGATGTCACAAGTTAGCAACCTGCCACCACTATTAGAGAATCAGCAAGCTCAGTTAAAAAAAAAAAAAAAATGTCCTAAAAAAAGTCTCCCAGGCATTGTTCAGCTGAGGAATTCTTCTAGTTTCTGAACATTTAAGGTCTGATGCTGTGAGATCCCTCTGCAGGATCCTTCTAACCTTGGATTGTATTATCAAATTAGCAGTGCTTTCCTCAAGCTAAGGTTTTAGTAAATGTGGGGCAAAAGCAGATATGGGAGTAGTTACAGCATGTTAGATCCTGTGTGGTAAGTTCACACACTAGCTTTCCTCATGAAAACTTGTTTGCACATCCAGGGCCTCAGTGTTCACTCCCTCCTCTCAGGCTTTGCTTCAGCAAATCCCATGCATAGTGCCACTGATGTCAGTTTGATTTAAGCACATGCCTGAAATGCTCTATGAATTAATACCTGAATATAGGTGTGAGCATTACATACCATCAAAAAGCACCTTTTATATATCATCTACTACAACATGTTACTGTTATATTTACACAACACCTAAGTAGTAAAACAATGTGATTTTCATTATGTTCTTGTTCATTTACTCTTCTTTCTTACCTTCATGGTGTGATTTCCTTTATTGAAAATAATTACTTTTGATTTGAAAGTCCATGATTATATAGTTACTATGGATCTTTCCTTTAAAGGTCTAGATCAATCCCCTCCCCACAAAATGAAATGTATGATAGAAAAACAACAAAACTAGAAAACTTTGACACTAAATGTGTATTGAAGTATAACCCTCCCTTCCACATCAGGGAAAATCCTCAGCCACATCCTCCTGAACCATTTTCTTGCTAGGAAAGTCCGGCTGGAATCTCAGTGTGGTTTCAGACCATCCCCTGGGACAATTAACATGAACTCTGTTGCCCACCATGTCCAAGAAAAGTGTCAAGAACAACATCAGGATCTGTATATGTCCTTCATTGACCTCACTAGGGCTTTTGATTCTATCAATCATGAAGTCTTGTAGAAAGTACTGGTCAGATTTGGATGTTCTGAGACTTCTACCTGAGCAGATGACTGTGATCATTCTTTGTAGTGGATCAGAGTGATACATTTGTCATCTGAAACGGGGTCAAGCAGGGATGCATCATTGCCCCACCTCTGTTCTCTGTTTTTTATACAGTTGCCCTGGTTCTCATTAAGGACTGCGTTCCTTCCAGGATTGACACTGAATACCTAATGAATGGGTTGTTTTTGCTCAAAGACCAAAGCACTCAAAACAACCATCCTTGACCTTCTATATGCTGATGACTGCACCATCCTTGTGCACACTGAAACCTCTAGACTGTGCTGGATCTTTACGAGAATCTGTGAAGGAGGAGAGGAAAGAGAGAAGGATGGCCAGCATCCTGGATTTACAGCACCACAGGCAATCCCCAGGAGTAGTGTGAATGAGAAGCTGCAACAATTCCAGAGTAGCATGACCCTCCAGATTGGTGAGGAGTATGCCAAGCATGGTATTTCCAGTCCCAGAAAGGGGAACAAGATGGACGGCAGCATGCAGCAGAAGGGGCAGACTGAGCAGTTTCCAGACAGGGAACAGACAGCCGCGCAGACTGAGCAGTTTCCAGACAGGGAACAGCCTGCCACTGAAGTGGAGTCCAGCCCAAAACGCATGGTGCTTAGATCAGCACTGATCACAAGACTGGACAGCTGGTAGACACAGGAGCAGAGATCATTGGTTCCAGTCAGGTGGTTGGAAATGAGACAGTTTCCAGATCAGATGGACCCTGGGTAGGGGTGGATAGGGTGAAAGGCCCAGGCACAAAGATATTACTCACCCCCACAGAGAAGAATTATTGGATTCAGGAGTCAGAGGCTGGCCTGGAGCATATTCCTATGCCCAACCCCATATACACTGAAAGGACGGGGCAGCAGGAAGCCCCAGATTACCTAAATAGACCCTAGGAGTAAAGGTTGAAGGTTGCTGAGACCCAACAGGTCTGCTTAAGGGGCCTGGGGCAATAGGACCAAGATGTGTGAAGGCCACAGCCCTAAAGGAATCCCTGTTTGGGGAGGAGAGTTATTTCCTTGTCTGTGGGGCAAATTAGCAGCAGCTATAGCCACTGGTGTATCGACTTCTGGGTTCATTAGATCCAGGACTATCCTTTGAAGGTCAAGCCAGCCAGTTAGCTGCTGTGGGAGCCCAGCAGAGAGAATGACCAAGGCCAGGGAAAGGCCAGTCAAGTGGTCAGTCTGTATTAGGGCTGCTACTAAGAATACAGACTGCTAGAGTCACCAGAAAGTCTCAATAACATCCATTCTTGTCAGAGACCAGATATAGCTAGGATGGGATAAAGAGTAGGTTTGGAGCCCCACAAAGAGGACAGGGTAAAGGGCCTGGAAGGCCACCTGTGGGGAACTGTCTCCTGGAAATTACATCAAAGTCATGGCAGGAAAGGAATACAACACCATATAGGCAGGCCAAATAACCTAGCCTAGGTTCCACCCTGTAACCACCTGTAGGTCAGCGAGCCCTGGGAAGGAGTCTTGACCTACAGCTGGCACATAAGCCTACAAAACATGGGCCTCTTCTCAGTGTTGAGAAGACTAAAGTTCTCTATCAGCCTACCTTGGGCAATGAATGTGACCCCCACTCCCCAAATTCCCACTGAGGTAAAAGAGAGATAGTCAAGCATTTTCCTTACCTTGGTAGTCACTCCTTTCTGAGAGTGAACATTGATGAGGAGACCTAGCACAGATTCCAGTGTGCAAAGTACCTCCTTTGGGAAATTGTTTAGATGTGTCTTTATTCATCATAATCTCCAGAAAAACACTGAGATCCAAGTCTACACTATCTCCACCCTCCTCTACAGATGTGAAACGTGGGTGACCTACCACTGTCACTTCAAGAACCTGGAGAGGTAAAACCAGTGATGCCAGTAGTAAATCCTCCACATCAAATGGGAAAATTGCCACACAAAACCCAGCATCCTTGCTGAAGTCAATGTTACCTTCATTGAATCAGTGATCATCAAGCACCAACATCACTGGACTGGACATCCGGTATGGACATGAGACACTTGACTCTCAAAATTAGTGCCCTACTCCCAACTTAATAACAACCTGAGATTTTGTGATGGCCAGAGAAAATACTAGAAGGATACATTGAAGGCATACCTCAAGAAATCGGATGCTGACATCAAGAGTTGGGAGGAGCTAACAGCCAACCAACTCCAGTACAGCTGCAACTTCAAACCAGTGGAAGCCTGTTTCCAGGTAAAGCATCCTGGCCTCAAAGCAACGAGCAAGCAGAGGAAGAAAAAGGAAAGGAATCCCAGCCTGCAGCCTCTTCTTCTTTGTGGAATGACATCAACTTCTGTGGATGGATCCGTACCTCAAGGGTTGAACTCTTAAGTCATCTCAAGACCCAACAATGAGCTGTGGTAGATGTCATCCTTTAATTGAGGGATTGCTGCTGATGATAGGTACATACTTAAGTTATTTTATTTTTTATTCATGTCAAAGCCACTTTGATTATAAATGAAACAAAAGGCTTCCAAACAAAGTGATAGCAGTCATAGATTTCATAGGCATTAGGGATGGAAAGGATTTATATTGATTATATTGATGGGAACTTGGTTTAATAAAATGTTAAGAAACAAACTTTTTATGTTGTTTCATAAATGTTTTAAAGTCTGACTTCGACCATTAACATTGCATACAGCTGTTCAATGATGAAAGATCTATAATATAATACTAACCATTAGTGCGGGATGAAATTTACTGAACATTCTCTAATATTCAAGTAAAGGAAATGGCACTGTTCAACAAATGTTGAGTCCAATTAAAACCTTAGTTTCAGATACAATTAACATTTCTCCCATGGCATAAACATTTTCCCTTCTTGCACCAAGCCAAATGGATTTTATTTTCTTTACCATAACACCTAAATGGACTATTTTCTTTTAGCTCAGCATGCTAATAATACATCATCTTTGCAAATTCTAACAAATGAGGTGCACTGAAAACTAGTTTAATGAAAACAACTTTTACTTGTATTTAGTGTGGAAGATCATTTACATGAATTGTAACAGAGAAAGAAGTATTTTCTTTTTTGTGTGATATACTAATTAAAGTAAAATTATTAAGTTAGAAACTCTAGGAAAAAAACCCATGCTTTAAGCCATTCTTTGAATTTGCAAAAGAATTTAAAAGAGTTGCTTAAAAACAACCTGATACGGAAGTTCATGCATATTAAATGATATCTACCACACTACTTTCATAGGCTGTAATTAGTTTTCCCACAAAGAGCTTAATTACAGTATCTGTAAAATGACATGAGCATGCGAAGGTTTGGGTCTCTAATGTGGAAAGGTGGAAACAATTAGCCTTGAAGCCTGGTAAAATAAGATGATTAAAATCTATGTCTCTTTTTCCACATTCAATTGGGGATAATTCAAAGAGCAAAGCTTTACACTGAAATTAGTGCAGCTCAAACACTGCTAAGGAAAAACATCTCTTTACTGAAGTCCACAGGAGACCTATAAGGCAAGGGGCATTGTTTGGGTTCTAGAAGAATAAAAGAGCAGAGGGGAAGCTATTTGGCACTTGACCCGAAGCCCACCAAAATCAACAGAAAAAGTATCAAGTATAAACATTCTCTTTATAGTTTTACAACTCCTTACTACTCTGTTCTTTAATTGTTTCATAATTTGAAATTTGTTAACTTTGTCTGGGAGAACTTGTACTTCCCAGTATTTCTCTAAATGGAATGACACCCCAGTTTATGCATGAATTCTATTTATGTAGTTAGCCCAAGGACAGGAGATAACTAACACAAAGAAATTAACTTAGAAAATGTCCATTTTTACTGAATGTCTTTTAAAACACATTGAAAGTATGATCTGACAACATACACTATGAAGAAATATAAAATCTAACCTACAATAAAATGTATCTACGTTATTTGTTTTAATACCCTTTTTTATAGAAAAAAGCATCTGTGTAGTTATTTGGGCTAGGGACAGACATTACATATAAACTGGCTTAAGTAATCAGAAACTGGTTTAAACCTGTAACAGAACAGATGTTCAGTGCACATAAGCTGGTTTGAAAATGGCCGAAATTGGTTTGAGACAAACCTGGCTGAATGTAGTATTAGACTTAAGTGATTTAGGTCAAACCAGTTTATGCAAAGTCTGTCCCAGACCCCTTCCTGGTTTAAGTGAAATCAGAGTCCCCCAGCATCCTGGCATGCTCTCTGGGCTGGGCGGAGCTCTCTGCTCCACAGCAGGGCTGGCCCCTCCCTTCTGTTTCCTGGCTGGTGCTCGGCACAGACTTGCAGGCATAGGAGGGTCTGCTGGCTTCCTATGCCCCCCTCCCCCACAACTTTCAACACTTGCTGCTTAAGCAGAGATCTCTTCCTCCTGTTTGCCACAGCAGGGACTGTAGCTAGCATGTGGTATGCTAGATAATGCAGAGAGGTGTCTGGGGGTGTGTGTGTGTCTCTCCAATTTCACTGGGACAGGCAGACAGAACAGTGACCCCTTACGGCTTCTGGAGCTAATTAACAGGTCATCCATAAGCTGTTTAAGAAGTTTGAGTAATGTGGAGAGAGGCTATTCTTTTCCTAATCGGGTGATAAAGACTGTTACTACCCCCACCCCGCCTTGTTGCTCCCCTGTCAGTTTGCTGCAGACAGTATGAAGAAGCAGGGAGTCAGATTGAAAAGCTCCATATCATCAACAGACACATGTACTGCAACCCCCTCCCACCTCCACCCACCTTGCCTTGAGTGCTAACCCAGGGCTGGGGGCTGGTAACACTCCTGTACCCCACCCCTTGAGCAGCCAGCAGGAAAAAGCCTGGGACCGTGCAGGCAGACATCCCTAGTGAGAGAGTCCTGCTGGGGCCGAGCCATGCCCCCCTTAGCTCAGCTCCCTACAGAAAGGAAGGGAGGGCTGCTCTAGTGCACCCCAGCTTCTAGCCTGCACCACCGCAGGCATGTGGCTGAATTTCCTCAGTCCAGAGAGAATGTCTGTCAGATTTAAAACCAGTTCAGCCTAGTCAGGTTAGACTAACCTGCAAAGATTGCATCAGTTCAGGCTCAGGCTTTTTGAATGTCTGTCCCTAGCCTTAAACATTACTCACTGCAACAGTACATATGCACCAATACTTTCACTTTGGAACAGCATTCTGCAGTTTCTAAAATATTCTTGGTTGCTACGTTATAAGGAAAAAGTACTCCTGTATGAAATATACCTTGCTAATTTTATATTCTCTCTCTCTGACCCAGACTGATCTAAAATTATGTAAACTGTATAAAATTGTTTGGAACACAGCTAAACACACCTCAGTCAGCCAGACTAAACATACAGATATGTCAAATGATTGACCTAACCTAAATTTCAGAGCATCTACACACTTGGCAGAACCATCATGGATTTTTATGTATATATAAAAAATGACTGTTGAATACACACACACACACACACACGCAAACATTTAAGATTGGATCTGGCAAAGTGCAGAAAAAGCTACTCTTGATCCTACAAAACACTTAGGCACAGGCTTAACTTTAAGCACATAAACTTTCTTGTGTGTTTAATTAAACATATGCTCAAGTGCTCTGCTGAGCAAAGAAGTTTTCATCACATTTCAAAATGAAACTCAGAAATAGCATATCTAAACAAAGGTTTATTTCATAATAGATATCACTTCTCCATGTACAGCAAAGAGGCACACTGACAGATAAAATGATACATCTTTACTCCCTGTATATTTTATTCAGATATGCATTTTTATGCACTTTCATTCCACCACACAATGGGACTGTTCTAAAAAATTAGGAAATAGCCATCATCTATTAAACCACTTGGTTGAGTGCATTTCCTGAGTTGCAGAATATGCTTACTGAGGGGAAAAAAAGGACTTGAATCTAGAATGAAATTTTACTGAAAGGGGTTATTTAGAAGCCATCATGGGGAGAGGAGAAGGAAGAACATAACTTTTAAAGACAGTTTAAGAATGTAAGCCAATTTTATATGACATTCCCTTTATTTAAACACCCAACTGAATGCAAAAAAGTACCTACCTTCTATCTAGTTCCTGACACATGCTGTAAATAAAAAAATTATGATATTGAATTATAAAATTATGTACACTAAGAAACTCAGAAAATATATTCCAACTAAAAACATATTTATGATATATTTTCCTTATAATGTCCATAATATATTTCCTTTTACATGTCTCTATAATTGTGTTGTATTTATAGAAATTCTAAAATATGCTCCCAGACCGTCAGAGCAAGCTCCCAGAAATAGTTCACATAGATTGCAATGTCCTGTTTCAAAATTCATCATGTTTCACTAAAGTTTTGTCAATGTTTCAGCCATAATTTTCTCTTCCTATAATCCCACTGCCTAAATAACAACCCCTCTCCTGAGCTGCAAATTATCATTTAGTCTATATTATACTTTTTTCCTCACTTTTCATGATATATGTCGCTGATTAAATAGTACCTTTGCATAGGTTCACTTCTCACTTTACAGATTCACAGATTCACAAAAGTTTAGGACTAAAAGGGACCTCGTGAGATCATTGGGTCCAAACCCCCCTGCCTGGGCAGGAAAGACTGCTGGGGTCAAATAACTCCAACAAGGTGTGTGTCCAGTCTCCTTTTGAAAATCTCTGGGGTAGTACCTGCACCACCCCTGCTGGGAGTCTATTCCAGAGTCTGGTTACATGCACCATGAAGACATTTTTCCTTATATCCAGTATGAAACCTTCTTCTGGGAGTTTATGATTGTTGCTCCTGGTTTTCCCCTGGGGCACTTTGGTGAATAGTTGTTCGCCTAGCTCCTGATGCTCACTCCTGATATATCTATAAGCTGCCACCAAATCACTGGAAAGTCTTCTCTTTTCTAGGCTGAACAGTCTCATATCTTTCAGCTTTTCCTCATATGGCTTGCTCCTCAGGCTTCTACCCATATGAGTGGCTCTTCTCTGGACTCCCTCAAGCTTCTCCACATCCTTCTTGAAGTGTGGCACCCAGAACTGGAGGCAGTACTCCAGCTGCGGCCTCACCAATGCTGAGTAGAGAGGGAGAATTGCTTCTTTAGTTTTGCTTAAGATACATTGGTTGATGCATGCCAGCATATTGCTTGCTCTGCTAACTGTAGCATCACACTGGTGGTTCATATTCATTTTATGGTCAATTATGACCTACAGGTCACTTTAGGACATGATGCTAGCTGGCATAGTACCACCAAGCCTGTAAGTTTGTTGTGGATTTTCCCTTCCCAGATGGAGCACTTTACACTTCTCAGTGTTGAACAACATCTGGTTCTGGTCTGGCCATTTAACTAACCTGTCTAGGTCTGCCCAGATAATCAGCCTTCCCTGATGCATGGCCACACTTCCACAAAGCTTAGTGTCATTGGCGAACTTTGCCAGTGTGCTCTTCACCTCAACATCCAAATCATTGATTAAGATGTTGAAAAGCGCTGGTCCACGTACCGAACCCTGGGGGACCCACTGGCTACATTCCACCAGGTCAACACAGATCTGCTTATTAGTAATCTCTGGGTCTGACCCCGCAGCCAGTTTTCCACCCATCTGACCGCTGAATTGCCCTGAAGCTGATATTGTCTGTATGTTCCTTCTCTCATTGTCCAATACAGTAGAATCCAAATATACATATATCTGCACTATTTTTCTTTTCCCTCCTTCTTCCCTGAGGTCCATTTTCTTCCACTCTACTCCATTGCTCTCCAAGACCTACTTTACACCTACTAATTCACTTTCTCTCCTTTTTCCATTGTCCTGGGGGAGAGCAGCAGAAAGACCCCAAACAATAAACAGGGACCCCCTAGGACAGGAACCACACATAAAAAGAGAAACAAACACAAAAATAACTCAAGGAAAATACTTATTGGCAGCAGGACCCACGGCACAGCCAGAGCAAGGAAGAAAATCTGTACGGGTTGTAAGCCACGCCTTTATCCAGCTGAAGCCGGCCGGTGACGTCATCAGCAATCACTGCCCGGTGGGGATAAAATGGACTACCGGGGAAGATGGCAGATGGAAGGGAGCAGAGTCAGGGAAGATTCTGATGCCGGACATGTCACAGGCCAGCTGGGCACTGTGAGTGTATCAATTTAGTTGAAGGCTGACTGGGTGCTGCAACTGTATCAGCCACTGGGCTGTTTGGTTTGTGATCAAGAAGGCAGAGTTGGGAGTGAAGCAAAGGCAAATTTATTATAGCTTACACACACACAACAGTTAACAGAAAGATAAATGCAATAAGCAGATAATGCAGAATTAAAGAGCTAATAGTAAATAATAACAGCTAATAACAACAGACAGATGGATTAATCTGTCACAGGCCAACTGGGCACTGTGAGGGTATCAGCCACTGGGCTGTTTAAAACAACAGATAGACAGACATGGGTTGGCAATTTATCGATAGTCCCTCAATGCCAGGTGCGCGCCAAGTGATTCCAGAGAAGCCAGGCATCCCCGATCGATGCTGTCGGAAGATCCCTTGATCAGGATCCAATCCTCATTTACACCGAGAGTTCGGAGTCCAGGCTTGGAAAAGCAATGGCCATTCTGTTCCCTCCTTCCTGCTAGTCACCTGATGCACGTGCTTTTTATATCTAGTCTTATGCTAATCTGTTGATTTTAGAGCCACTCACAATCTTGCCCTATAGCTGTTACCCTATGGGATTAAAAGGTGTTAAAAATTATCATAAAAGCTTACTACCCAAACTCAGGTTTATCCAATAAGTAAATTACAACACAGCATTTTTAGATTTGAAATTAACATTACTCAACCCTTTTAGATTTCTCTGAATATGCTTTCTTGAGATGTGCTTTCCTGGAATGTGCTGGGTGTGCCAGGTGGTTGGATCCAGTTTTTATCATTAAGTCTGAACTATGAGCAAAAACCATTAGGTCAGCTAATTTTATAGCTATAGCTTTGCTTTTGAGGCTGTCAGTTCCACAAACGGTTAGTTTTATAATTTTGGTTAAACTTATGACAGGCAAGTTACATTTGTGGGTTACAAACTTACAAGCTTTATATTAGACAAAAATTCCAAATGCCTCCAAGAAGCACATATTTATTGCTTATTAATTTTTTTTGTTTTGGCTGTCTCACAGATGCCATCCAGAATACTCCCAGGGAGAGAGAGCCGGCAGGGGCTCTCTGCACCAGCAGTGGACAGTGTGGCAAGGAGGCAGAGGAGTCAGAAGAGGCTCTCTGCACCAGCAAAGGCAGGCATGCCGGAGGAATGGCAGAGCCAGAAGAGGCTTGCTACACCAATGAAGGTGGGAGCATCAGGGGAACCCGGGAGGCAGAGGAGGCTCTCCTTCAGAGGCATAACAGATGGGAACAGCAAGAGGAGCTGCAGAGCAGGACGACAAGAGGCTGGGTGCTGGCTCTTAACATAAGAAGCAGCCAGACACTTGGGGAGGTACTGCAGGGCACTGGAAGCAGGACATTTCCAACAGCAGAAAAGGGGAGCAGCTCCACATACTGCACTTGGCAGAGTGAGGGGAGAAACGACCTGGGGTGAAAGGCCACGGTCTGCTCTGGCCACATGAGAGGCCAAACCCCAGTGGGATTATAGGGAGCAAAGGTTGCTCTGTTACCCTAGCAGAAGAGCAGGGGAAGGAACTGGATGGGCCCTTCCTGATTTAGTTTGAGTTGGGTTTTTTTCTGTTTCCACCTTTTGGAGGGGTTGAGAAGTAGGGCGAGGCCATGCAGGCAGGATAGCTGTATTGTAGTTTCTTTTGTCCTCCATTTTAATTCCCCTGCCCTCCATTAATGCTGACTTCGTGAAGGAACATCTTGAGAAGCTGGATACCTTCAAGTCAGCTGGCCCTGACAATCTTCCCCCCAGGGTACTCAAGGAGCTGGTGAGCATCATAGCCCAGCCTCTAGCGTGGATCTTTGAAAACTCTTGGCACTCTGGTGTAGTGCCCGAAGACTGGAAGAAGGCCAATGTGGTGCCTATCTTCAAGAAAGGGAGGAAAGTGGATCCGGCTAACTATAGGCCCATCAGCCTGACTTCTATCCCGGGGAAGATCTTAGAAAAGTTTATTAAAGAGGCCATCCTTAATGGACTGGCCGACGCCAACATCTTAAGGGATAGCCAGCACAGGTTTGTTGCGGGTAGGTCTTGCTTGACCAATCTCATTTCCTTCTACGACCAGGTGACCTATCACCTGGACAAGGGAGAAGAGATTGATATCATATATCTTGACTTCAAAAAAGCCTTCGATCTGATGTCCCATGAT